>NC_141554.1:133847500-134147500 GCF_021556685.1 Rattus norvegicus | reverse complement strand
TGTAGGTAACTGCTATTGTTGTGAGCTCACAATTGTGATAGCCACACTACACCCAGAAGACCCATCCTCATTCTCCAGTAACCTCTGTGGGGCAGATTATAAAAATCTCATTTGGTGCTGAACATTTAGCCTCTTATTTCAGTGCTTTCACCAGTTATGCTTCTCTCCATTGACTGCTGCCCACAGCAAAGGAAGCTTCTCCAATTTAGTTTTAGAGTATTTCTATAGGTATTAGCATAAATATGTAGGAGACAATTTGATAGCACTTCCATTTAGCTTAATAACAATAGCATCCTCAGCCATTGGTTTTTGACCAGGATCATAGTATAAGGCATAAAATTTCCAAAGCTTGGACAGACCTTAAAACCACACAGAAAGCAGCCACATCATATCAGGCAGGGTTCAAGGCTAGGAAACAAATCTGATGTCTTTTTTACTTAAGCAACCTGCCTAGAACCTTCCAACATGATGAAACCTAAGCAGTAGGGATGTTGCTTCCTAGTTGTATTGAGATTGATTTCTCTGTTTCCTACTGCTAAATTGTAAGTAGCCTTGAGTAACAGGATCTTACCTGTATGTTTAATAAATAAGCATGCTCAATTAAATGATAGCCTATACTGTTTTGGATTTCTTTAGGGCCTCCTGATCTTTAACACATAAATGATAGCTTATATCCTATACTCTTTTCATTTAATAACCCAAATCTTCTGAGAGAGACATTGTCTACCCACTCAGTATAATTATTTTGAACTCCAAGTTTTAGTTTTAAATTTGCTTACTAACTAGTAAGATTTAACAACATTTTTTTCCATGCATCCTTAGTTTGGTCAACCCATCCTTGATTCCCCCATCAACACTTTTGTATATCTCTGCTTAATCCTTTCTTCTTCACTTCTTTTCCTTCTTTTTACCTGTGTTCTTGTACCTTTCGAATTGTGTTTTTTTAATAGAAGTATGGACTTTTCCTACACTTCATCTTGTTATTCCTTCTCGTATAATCCTTCATTCCCCCTTCCTCACTCCTCTTCCTCCCACATCCTTCCTGTTTATGCCATTCCAACCCAGTATTCTACCAAACTACTTTTGTTTTATCTATGATGTACTAATTCTCTTCCTCACACACATAAAGAAACATTTCTACCTTTTTGTCTTTTTTAAGTTCACATTTATTTAGGAGATACTTCTTCTCCTCCTTATATGTACTTATAGTATAATTTATCTGTTGACATATTGCAATATCATTCCATTGTTATTGGAGAATACAATTCTTTGATCCAAAATATTTTTTCATTCATTTTACCCTAGATGCTATAAGCAATGTCTCTCAGAGAAGGAGAAGTTACATTTAGCCATGAGAATATTTATTCCAATGTACTGTGAAAAGCAACCTATAAATCTCTAATAAACCAAAGTGAGTGAGTGTGTGTGTGTGTGTGTGTGTGTGTGTGTGTGTGTGTGTGTGTGTGTTTAGTATTTTCTATTTCAAGGCCAGCAAGATGGGAAAATAGGGAAAGGTAAAGGCAATCGCCAACCCTGAATTCCATTCCATTCTTGGAACCCTCAGGATAGAAGGGGAGACAGACTCCTGAAAGCAATTCTAGGTTTTCCACATACAAGAAATGGCATATGTGCATCTAGTAAGATTTCTCCTTTTCCTGCTACTTATTTTTAACATTGAGAAGACATATGTTATTATTGAGTTATATTTTTCCTTACACCACTATCAGCTTATGTTTTATAACTTTGTCCCCTCCAGGTAGGTACAAATATGTCTATTATTATTTATATTTTTCTGTACAAAATCGATCATTTACTTGGTCAATATACTAGGGATATTTTGTATGGCATTAGTTCAGGTACTCCATGTAATTAATTATTTACTTACATAATATTTACCATTCAATGGTGTTTATTGGCAAATTTATTTCTATCAATGTAAAAGAATTTCTGTACTAATTATTTAAACTTAATTTACTTCTATAAATATCTAAATATTAGAAGGAATTCTGTACCTTATTTAGTGAAATTATCTATAAAGTAAGGTTATAGCAATTTCTTTTCTTATTCTTGTATTCATTGTGCAGTTTGCATTAGATGTTTCTTCATTTATCTTTGAATTACTTTGTTTTTCTCTAGTATGGAGTTTAAGTTATATTCAAAGTAGTTTCCCAACACACATTTTAGATTCATTTAGGACAATAACAATGGAAAAATATTGCTACCATAGTACCCGCAATATTAAAATAAAATATCCTTATTGTAATCCTGTCATTCTTATCATTTCAAAATGATTTAAATCATTACATTTTCGTCTCATTATTTTACTGTTTATTTTGGAAAACTGTTTTTAAAGCATATAAATGTTACACAAAATATCACATTCATACTACTTTATATTTACCTGTATAACTTCATTATTTTTTGTGCCTTTTTATTTGACTGAAGGCTGAAGAAATGCATTGAAGTATCTCAGTTATTATCAAATATAACGTGTGCCATTTGTGACTACCTTAGTTTTCTATAGAAAGAATGTTTATATCGATGCAAATATTTAATTTTTCCTGTAGCTTGCATATACCGTGCAATTGCTTTGATTTCTATGATTTTTATTAGAAACACTTGTTAATATATTGAGGATCCCTCTCATGTAATAGTGTTCCACATTCTTGTTTCAAAAATGTGTTTGGGTCAATGACTTTTATTAACTTTCCTTTGATGTATAGAATTTACATTTTGAGTACTTGGAAATCCTTAACATTGAGTACAAAATGTCTCATAATATTGAAGTTTATAAATACAGATTCATTTTATGTCATTTTCATTTATATTTTCTTTATAAAATTTATTTCTGTACAATACTTTGAGATTCAACTCATTTGTCCTTCTTTTTATTTTTAGGTTCTTTCTTATGTAGCACAATGTCAATCGATGTTCACATTTACTGATTCTCCCTTAGCTTTTATTTCCTTAAAGCCAACCTACTGAATTTATTACTACCTCACAATTTCTGTAGGAGTTTTTCATTTATAAATAATGTACAACTCTATTGGTATTCTATTTTGTAGCACTTTGTTCTTATAATTTTAGTAAAATTTTAAGTCATGGGTTTTCTTTGTTTTCTGAAAAATATTTTTAATATCCTCTGCAAAATTTCTGTTCAATCTAAGGTCTTATTGAACATTTTAGGTAACTTATAAAGGCATATTTATGATCAGATTATTCCAATGCCCATTAATTTTTTATTAATAGTTAAATGTTGTTGTAATATTTTGATGGCTTATTTGATGACTCTTAATTATATACCCTGGAAAATATTTAGGTACTAAGTGCTCTGTTAATTTTTACTTTATATTTTATTGATAAATCTTCTTCTATATATTATAATTGTCATTATAATTTAGCGATCTGCTAAGGATTTTGTTAAATAATTTTCCTTATATTCTTCACTCTTCCCTCAGAGATACTTATGTTCAAAAGTTCAATTTCAAACATGATATCACTGAACAAATATACTTAGCTTTGCTTTTTTCTTTTACTAGGAGGACTATGACTTTTTTTTCCATAATCTGTGGGACTAAGTGCCTTCTACAGCAGTGACTTCTGGCAGTGATTTATCAGAGCTTCTCAAACTAATGTACTAAAATCCAGTTTTCTAATATATTTTTAAATTACAGAACAGCTCCTTATTGCTCTCGTCCTAAATTATAATATATGGTCCTTAAATACTTCAGATTGCTATTTTTTTTTTGGAGCTGGGGACGGAACCCAGGGCCTTGCTCTTGCTAGGCAAGCGCTCCACCACTGAGCTAAATCCCCAACCCCCAGATTGCTATTTTTAATTATGAGTCAATAACTGAATCTAAAAAATGTTGATTTTCTTTAAAATAAGGAGCAAGTTTTGATAATATATTAAGTATCTTTTAGGGATAATGTTTTAGTAGAAGTGCAAAAGAGAACACATCTCTACACAATATTTATGATTGCCAGAAATTATCTACCTTATCATTAAACAAATCATTAAGGGAGAAGTAGTTCTGAGATAGAATGTTGTCAGTTCTAGTGAGTCAAATGGTATTTGTTCCTCTTGCACAAATTATTTTCAATTTGATTTACTGCTGTTATTTACTTACTAAATTTGTAATATTTTAGGTATATTTTTATTATATTTAATCTTATTTTTATTGTTTTGCTGAGAATAAAATTTACCAAAATCCTTCCTCTGTCTTAGGAATTGATTGCCAAAGGAATGTTTTAATTGGGCAAATTGATTTAGGACCATTTTGTGTCCTTTCAGTTCATGATATTATATTGGTTTTTGCCACAAAATAGTCTATAAAATGCTTTTATTATATAAAATTTTCTTTACATATCCATGTAGGCAAAGATGTGTTATTTTATATTAATATAGCACACACACAGTTTGATGTTTGTTTAGTAGTTGAGTCAAACATGATAAAAGATAATTTTTTTAAATTAGTAATACTTTTAGCATAATGCCAAGCCATGGTTTCTACTTCTGTGGTAACTTATTTCACACTTTTCATAGAAGAATTTCTTCCAATTCAAATTAATTAGATATTTAATTTTAGTATTCGTATAAAAATATGAGGCTTGAGAATTTGAAGAAACTACTGTTCACATATGACCCTAGATTTAGAACAAAAAGTGTAAAATTTTGAACATTTTTAGATAAATTAAGATTTATACATGACAGGCTTCCAAAGGTCACAGAAGGTTGCAGTCAATTAAATGTAGTTAATTTTAAAATCCCCTTTAGTTTTGCATGCAATGTAGTGAGTACTTACATAGTGATTTGTGTTTATATTTATTAGGACAAAATAAGCAAATGAAATTTTAGAAAGAAAGGAGAGAAAGGAAGAAATTATTTTTGTTTTAACATTAACCATTTATTATATAGACAATTTTAGATATGACATCATGGTTTTGGTTCCTTTCAGTAATATATGTAGCAATTCAGTAAGAAACACTACCATAGAACAATTACATATGCTACAACTAGAATTTTCTGGTCCACAGTTTCAGAACGCTATGTATGAAAACACAGATATAAAGAAGATATCAGTTGGCTATATGATTTTTCTAATCTCAGAAATATGATGAGGCTTCAGAGTGGAATCCTTAAAACATGAGTGAATACAATCAAATCAGAATCCAATATTATCAACCATATCACCATACAAACATAAGCACATACAAATATGAATATTGAACAAATATAGGACCTAAATTACATTTTGGGATGGCAGGACGAGATAAAAATATTGTCTAATCAGGAATAAATATTTTGAACAAGTATATAATCAGTTTTTCCCTAAATCATTTAAAATGTTGTATACTCTATTCAGAGTGGTTTTATGGCTAATAGACATTTATTGGAATAATGGCATGCATCAGTGCATGTATTTTTGAATATGCATAATAGTTCTTATAACATAGTGGCCTTAGTCTATTCAGCTCACTCAGAAGTTTATGCGATTCCCTTCCACTGAATTATATAAGCCACTTTGGAGCTTGGCAAGAAACTCACCAGCTTTCAGAAAAGTCAGAGATTTCACACAGTTTCCTCAGTATAAGTTTCCTTTGGAATACTTGTAAGATGAGTATTATAGCTGTTTTATCCTTTTGTGAAATAAAGATACTAAGAAATGGGTAGGGAAATGAACTGTGTGTCTTCTTGCATTTTAGGAACAAAAATAACATTGTTTCTCTCCCTCTAACCATTTATAATACTTTTATATTTCTTTGTAAGTGTTTATTCAATTTTATATCTTTTGAGTCAATATATATTCTGAGCATATCCAAAAGAAAATTGTTACTATAATAGACAATTGTTGTGATAGCTGAGAAAATAAGCAGATAATTTACTTTTGATAAGCCAGTTATATCTGAGGCGGATCATTGTAAATACTAGGTAATCATAAGAATCAAAAGGAATTCAGGACTACCTAAAGAATACCGATATTTTTTTTAATTATATTTAAGATAATTTGATTTAGAAGTAAACAAGAAAATTAAGGTGATATGTGTAAAACCAAGTAATCCAATTTCCAAAATATATATAATCTTAAGTATTCTTCATTTAGATAATATTTGTTCAACTCTCATACTATCTGACTTCTATTCCACAATCCAAAACCATACCCTGTCTTCATTAAGTTCATTTCCTTCAGGTTATTATATAAGAGAGTGACTATAAATCACAGATTATAGCATGTTTCAAAAATTCAAGAGAAAATATATTCAATGTTATTACCAGAAATAATTGATAAGGATTTGAGTAGGAGTGGTATATTTGTACGTTTAAAATGATTTTGTTGATCATTCCATGTGCATGCATCTTGACATATCACTTTGTAACTCATAAAGACATTCATGTCTTATGTGCTAGTCTAAAATTACTAAAGTTTTTCTTCTTGCCATACTGGAAGCAACCAGAATACCTCATTCATGCACTGATAGAGCTGACAGGCAGCCTTGAAAACACTGTGAAAACAAAAAAGCCCCTGGAAAGCAGTTAGATGACACTCATCATTTAATAATGATTCTAAATGCAGTTTGAAGTGAAAACTTCTGGGATTTTTTGAGACATGGTTATGTCATGTGGTGTTTTTCTGGAGACGGTCTTATGAAATGATGTTTTTGCTGAAGCAGACACGTGAAAAGATGTTTTTCTAAGAAAGGACATGTGGTGGGTTTTTTATGTTTTTTTTTTTTTTTGAAGCGGCTTGGAAAAAAGAGCATGTGACATTTTTTCTAGAACATACGCTTGAGAGAATATGTGATTTTTGGAAAGGGTCTAAATATAACCCAACATACAGTAGACAACACTGTGTGGTATTTGCTGCTCTTTGCTAGTGTTTGTTGGCCTTTGTTGGTGCTGGCTTGGTTTTTCACTGATGATGTTACATGGTATTGGTTTGCCTTGCCATTCTTTGCTGATCATTGTTTGCAATGACTTCACAGAAAGAAACACACCAAAGAATTTCTGGTGGTGTTTCAGCAGCTTCTTGATGACATAGGTCAACTGGCAGAGCCTTGTGGTTTCTTCTGGATTGAACTGCAATTGCTGATTCTTGAATGTTGTTTGCCAGTGGATCAAGCTATTGGGGCTGATTCATGTGAACTGAACTGTTGATATCCTGACAATGCAGCTTGGATTTGCACCAAAGAATTATTTTTAAACAGATCCTCATCCTCCTTTTCCCTATTAATCCACTTCAGGTGGGTGGTTGGCTAGAAGGGTGGTTAGAGTATTTAAACATACTTAATAAAGTAGATTTACTGAAAAATATAAGCCAACAGCACTTGAACATATCTTCCTAAAACTCCATAAACACTTAAGGTCCCCATAACAATTCTTTCAACTGTCTTCTTGAAGTCCCAAGCTACAGTTGTGCATCTACTAATAAGATTCTTAGATTTTTAAGGTACTAAAAAAGTTCTAGATATACATTCAGTCCCCCTTGAACTGAAGGAGCAATTAAGGAAATCGAAATAGCCTGTCTCTAAGATGTCTTCAGAAATGAACTGTGCAATTCTTATAATTTTTCAGGTGTTCTTCTATACTCACATAATAGATCTAGCCTTTGTGTGACATTCAAAGAATAAAACACCAAATCACATTACTAACCGCACGATGCCATATTCCTACAGTGTCTTAATTAGCATAGAATCTATCCACATAGTTTATGAATAATTACAGGCATCTCTAACTTCTACCTTGGATCATATTGCTCAAAGTCATATGGGAAACTACATGATATATTGTTAATTTACATATGTATAGCATAGAAGGGCAAGTATTTCATGTTTTGGCCTAATTGTAGAATATCATAGATTGTATAATGATGTAATGTATATAATGTATAATGGTGACAATGGTTACTACAGCATGAGCAAGACATAGCAACTATGAGGAGTAGATAGTAATTTGGATATGGGCTAGTTAGGAAGAATAATTTAACATATTTTGTATCACTGTTGAGTAAGTATAATTGGATTTGCATGAGGCAGAAATAAAGATGTCGAAGGTATGGATAGAAATATTATGAAAGAAGTAATTAGAAATTTAATGTGATGAGAATGTAAGGTACAATAAAATAACATGAGATTAAGTTTTAAATAATTATTTAATTGAAGTTTGGATTATGAGATTTTATGTCATTTCTAAGAATTATGCAAGGCAATTGATTTTGACTTTATCACTTATAAAATTGCAAAAACACATCACATAAAGCTCACCAAATATTTAGAAAACTCAGGCTGTCATATGTACTGAGTCAAGTTTATATTCAGCATGTCACTGCTTAATAGACAAGAAGAATTAGTATAATTCCTCCTAGATTTACTTTCTATATGAAAGCAGCATTTAACTCACATGGTAAGTTTATTCTCCTTATCCTATTATATGCTACTACCTTAACTTTATTCCATATTGTTCTGACATACAGGCCATGTGGAAACTATTCACGCTCTGCCTCTGCATATTGGCTAGATTATAGAATGTAAAACTTCCTCAACCTGCTAGGGATCCTAGTGTACATAAAATGGCACCAATGCTATATTATCACCACATTTGACTTTCTTGCATTCTGAGTTACTATGCCAGATTGGATTTTTCACTTTAGTGCCTTGCACCTTTACCAATGTTTTCATAACTCCCATCATTATTCTGAGCCATCAAGGATTTCCACACCACTTCATCTACAAGAAAAATGCTACCTTACTTTCTTCTACCTAACATCTAAGTAACATATTTGCTCTTAAATTAAAATGCAATAATATGTATATGATTGCAATTTTTTACATTTCTCATATAATTGCTGACATAATTTCATATGTAACAATTCAAGACTCTTATGTTAAGTGTTTATTTGTGGATTTATGCTATCAAAAAATTAATCCAAAACCATAAAATGTATGAATGAAAAGATCCTTTCTTTGGAAGAAAATCAACAAATTTGATTAAAATTTAAATATTTTAAGAGAAAAGAGAAGAGGCAATTAAGTAAAAATCACTAATAGTATAATCAGTTTTTAGAAATAAAATGAATTACATATGTTAGGTTTCTCTATACTTCCCAGGAACCTCCCATCAGGCACCAGGCACTGATGTCCTCCTACACGAGGTCTTCAGAGATTCAGATAATTCTGTTTCTCTAGAGCACAAGAAATGCTTGGATGGATGTGGGATTACAAACTGGTGGCCATATACTCAAAGGAATTTATATCTACAGAGGTAGTTACACATTCTTGTTTATCACTGTTCTATTCAAAATAGCTAGTAAGTGGAACCAGTCTACATGTCGATCAGCTGGAAAATTAATCAAGAAAAATTTGTATACATACCTAATTTATACCACTTCAAATAACACACACTTGGCATCATATGAAAAACTTAACTTTACATATTTCATTTGTGTTTTTATTGTATAATATCTTTAGAAATTAGAGACTGGAAATAGTAGAATATAGGTGAAATGAAAGAAGAAAGGACGAACCCGAGTAAAAAAACTTAGACAGGTAGTAGATGATTAGGCTATAGAAATGAGTGTATCTATCGTCTGAAACAAAAGGAACTGTTCATGAAGAGGCTGCCTAAGAAACTATGACTGTGTGAATCAACTAGTATACATAATAACAGTTGATATTAGAACATAGCTGATATGAAATTATAAAGAAGCTTCCTGCAAGTATCAGGGAATATTGTGGAAGAGAGAGTAAAATATATGTAAGAGGCTAACAGAGCTGACCTGTCCCACATCTCTCTGAGAGCTTAGGGTAGACCACTACTTCTGCTAACATACCTGGACCAAGAGGAACAATCCAGGAGACTTCTGGACATGGGAACCTAGGAGCAGTCTGAGACAGGACACTTCTGGTCTCTGCCTGTGCCAAGAGCTGAAAGCCAGTCAGCAGGAGCACTGAAATATATGAGAGCAGAGGTAAGACAATCACTTCTACTCCAAGGGACATGCCTGGGGCCCTCAGGACATAGGAAATGAGGAGGAATCTGGGTAAGGATACTTCTAGTTTCTGGCATTGCATGGAGCTGACCCAGTCCCACAGATCTCAAATTCCTTGGGGAGAGAGCTCGACTCTCAGAAGTGGAGACAATCCTCACAGCTCTGGAGAGGTCACCACTTCTGCTCACATTACTGGCCCAATAGGAATCCATCTAGAGAACTCTGGACACAGGTACCAATATGGTACAGAAAAGCTATCTTCTTGCAAAAAACCCCAAAGAAGAGAGCCACTCAAACATAATTCCACCCCTAACAACAAAAATAACCATTCCTCAATCTCTCTTAGCATCAATGGACTCATTCCCCAATAAAAGGACATAGACTAAGAGACTGTATATGTAAGGAAGACTCAGCATTTTGCTGCATACAGGAAGCACACCTCAGTGACAACATAGACACTACCTCAGAACAAAAGGCTGAAAAATAATTTTTTAAGCAAATGGTCCCAAGAAACACGGTGGAGTAGCCATTCAAATATTGAATAAAATCGATTTTCAAACAAAGGTTATCAGAAAGATAAGGAAGGATACTTCATATTCATCAAGGGAAAAATCCACAAAGGGTAACACTCATTCCTGAATATCTATGCTCCAAATGCAAGGGCACAGATATTCATAAAAGAAACCTTATTAAAGCTCAAAGCACACATTGTACCTCACACAATAAGAGTGGGAGACTTCAACACCCCACTCTCAGCAATGGAAAGATCATGAAAACAGAAACTAAACAGAGACACAATGAAACTAACAAAAGGTATGAACCTAATGGATTTAACAGATGTCTGTAGAACATTTCATCCTAAAACAAAAGAATATACCTTCTTTTTAGGAACTCATTGTACCTTCTCCAAAATTGACAGTATAATTGGTCACAAAACAAGACTCAACAGGCAAAAGAAGATTGAACTAATCCCATGCATCCTATCAGATCACTATAGAGTATGGCTGGTCTACAATAACAACCAAAACTAAAGAACACCCGCATACACATGGAAGTTAAACAACACCCTACTCAATGATAACTTAGTCAAGGAAGAAATAAAGAAAAAAAATTAAAGATTTCTTAGAATTTAATCAAAAGGAAGGTACAACATACCCAAAATTAAGGGACATAATGAAAGCAATGGTAAGAGGAAAACTCATAGCTCTGTGTGCCTGCAAAAAGAAATAGAGAGAGCATAGGTCAGCAGCTTGACAGCACACCCTAAAGCTCTAGAACAAAAAGAAGCAAATACACCCCAGAGGAGTAGAAGGCAGGAAATAGTCAAACTCAGGAATGAAATCAACCAAGTAAAATAAAAAAGAACTATGCTAGGTATCAACAAAACCAGGAGCTAGTTCTTTGAGAAAATGAAAAAGATAGATAATCCCTTAGCCAGACTAACCAGAGGGCACAGGGAGAGTGTCCAAATTAACAAAATCAGAAAAGAAAAGGGAGAAATAACAAAAGAAATGAGGAAATTCAAAAAACATCAGATCCTACTACAAAAGTCTATATTCAACAAAGACTGTGAAATATGGTTGAAATGAACAATTTTCCAGACAGGTACCAGGTACCAAAACATCTAAACATTCCCATAACCCCTAAAGAAATAGAAGCAGTTAATAAATGTCTCCCAATTAAAAAAAGAAAAAAAAAAGCCCAGGACCAGATGGCTTTAGTGCAGAATGCTATCAGATCCTCATAGAAGACCAATACTGTCCAAACTATTCCACAAAATAGAAACAGACAGAGCACTACCCAATTTCTTCTATGAACCCACAATTACACTTATACATAAACTACACAAAGACCCAACAAAGAAAGAGAACTAAGGACCAATTTCCCTTACGAATATCGATGCAAAAATACTCAATAAAATTCTCACAAACAATCCAAGAACATATCAAAGTGATCATCCATCATGATCAAATAGTTTTCATCCCATGGATACAGGAATCAATATACAGAAACCCATCAACATAATCCATTATATAAACAAACTCAAAGGTTAAAAAAATGTAATCATTACATTAGATGCTGTGAAAGCATTTGACAAAATTCAACACCTCATCATGTTAAGTCCTGGAAAGATCAGGAATTAAAAGCTCATACCTAAACACAGTAAAAGCAATATCTAGCAGAGCAGTAGCCAACATCAAACAAAATGAAGAGAATCTTGAAGCAATCCCACTAATATCAGTGACTAGACAAAGCTGCACACTCTCTCCCTACTTATTTAATTTAGTACTCAAAGCCCTAGTCAGATCAATCAGACAACAAAAGGAGGTCAAATGGAAACAAATTTAAAAGGAAGAAGTCAAAATACCACTATTTGCAAATGATATGATAGTATAATATAAAATAACTTAGTGTGACTCTAACCAAGAAAGTGAAAAATCTATATGATAAGAACTTCAAGTCAGAAGAAAGAAATTGAAGATCTCAGAAAAAGGAAAGATGTCCCAAGCTCATGAGAATTAATAATGTAAAAATGGCCATCTTGACAATAGCAACCAACAAAATCAGTGCAATCCCCATCAAAATTCCAACTTATTTCTTCATGGAGTTTGAAAGAGCATTTTGCAAATTCATTTGGAAGAACAAAAATCTCAGTATAGAGTAAACTATTCTCAACAATGAAAGAATGTCTGCTTGAATCAACATCCCTGACCTCAAGCTATACTACAAAGCCATAGTGATAAAAAAAAACAAAACTTTATGGTATTGGTACAGAGACAGGTAGGTAAATCACTTGAATAGACTTGAAGACCCAGAAATGAAACCACACACCTATGGTCACTTGATCTTTGACAAAGGAGCTAAAACCATCCAATGGGAGAAAGATAACATTTTCAAAAAATAGTTCTGATTCAACTGCAGATCACCACGTAGATGAATGCAAATTGATCCATTCTTACCACCCTGTACAAGGCTCAAATCCATATGGATCAAGGACTTACACATAAAACCAGATATACTCAAGAAAATAGAAGAAAATATGGGGAAGATCCTACTACACACAGGCATTGGGGAAATTGTCCTGAACATAACACCAATAGCTTACACTCTAAGATCAAGGATCAATAAATAGAACATCATATAATTAATTGCAAAGCTTCTGTAAGGTAAAGGACACTGTCTTTAGCACAACATGGCAACCAACACGAAAAGATCATTATCAATCCTCCCTCTGATAGAGGATCACTATCCAATATAAACAAGTATTCAAGAAGTTAGACTCCAGAGAATCAAATAACCCTATAAAAATTGGGTACAGAGCTAAAAATAGAATGCTCAGCCCTAAGAATATCAAATGTGTGAAAAGTACCTAAAGAAATGTTCAACATTCTTAGTCATCTGGGAAATGCAAAACAAAACAACCCCAAGATTCCACCTCACACCAGTCAGAATGGTAAAGATAAAAATCTCAGGCAACAATAGATGCTGGCGAGGATGTGGAGAAAAGGGAACACTTCTCCATTGTTGGTGGGATTGCAAGCTGGTACAACTACTCTGGCAATCAGTCTGGAGGTTCCTCAGAAAATTGGATGTAGTGCAACATGAGGATGCAGCTGTACCACTCCTGGGCATATAGCCAAAAGATCCTCCAAAATATAACAAAGACACATGCTCCACTATGTTCATAGCTTCGTTATTTATAATAGCAAGAAGCTGGAACTAACCTAGATGTCCTTCAACATTGGAATACATACAGAAAACATTCTATATCTATACAATAGAGTACTGCTCACCTATTAAAAACAATGGCTTCATGACATTCATAAGCAAATGGATGGAAGTATAAATTATCCTGAGTAAGGTAACCCCATCTCTCTCTCTCTCTCTCTCTCTCTCTCTCTCTCTCTCTCTCTCTCTCTCTCTCTCTCTCTCTCTCGCTCTCTCTCTCACCCCCCCACACACACAAAATTCCACACACAGTGTATTTCATCACTGATAAGTAGATCTTAGCCTAAAAGCTCAGATTACCCAAGATACAATCCACAGACCACATAAATCTCAAGAATGAGGATGACCAAAGTGTGGATGCTTCAGTCCTTCTTAAAAGGGGGAACACAATTATTCACAGGAGGAGATATGGAGACATAATTTGGCACAGATACTGAAGTAATAGCCATTCAGAGCCTGCTCCACCTGGGGATGGAGCCCAAAACAAACAGCCGACAAACCCAGACAATATTACTGATGCCAAGAAGTCCATGCTGACAGGAGCTGGATATAGCTGTCTCCTGAGAGACTCTGCCAGAGCATGATAAATACGGAGGCGAATGCTCACATCCAACCATTGAACTGAGAATTGGGGTCCCTATTGGAGGAGTTAGAGAAAGGTTTGAAGGAGCTTAATAAGGTGTTTGTAACCCCATAAGATCAACAAAACCAACCAAGTAGTGTTCAGGGGGACTAAACCACAGTCCAAAGTGTACATAAGGAAAGACTTATGGCTCCAGCTGCATATGTTGCAGAGGATGGCCTTGTCCGTACCAGAGTGAGAAGAAGCCAATGCTGGACCTCCAATTGTAGGAGAATGTCAAGGCTGGGAGGCAGAAAGAGGTGGGTGGTTGAGTGAAGGAAAGAGGATAACATTTGAAATGTAAATAAAAACTATCCAAGAAGTCATTGAAGTAAGTAAATAAAATCTCATTGAAATACAAAAGAAAAAAAGAAAAAAGAAAAATTGTAAGAGCTAGAAGATGTATAGGGGTACTGTGAATGCTCTACTCTGGACATGATATGGGTCATGAAATTAGGGCAGCTGTAGTTACCTACATAAGACTTGTACAAAAACAAAGCAGTCAAGTATATGGGGAGGAATGCAAAAGACTCCACCCCATGCTGAGGAGCTCTTGGCAATTGATGGCTGTTGGAGGTAGGCATACAAGATAAAAGACTTCTTTAGTAGTTTGATCACAGGTATATTTTATATGCTGCAGTAAGTAATCTCACATCCATGTCCGGACATCACTGATTGTACTAAGTGGATAAATAAATAATAAAGAAATAGGATATGTAGTTGGGCAAGAGATATGACAAGGAATCCTAGAGATGTTTGGAGGTAAGTGGTGAAGGAGGACATAATCTAAATACACTGTATAGGTTGATGGAATTTTCAAAGACTATAGAACAACTAGAAGGAAAAAATAAAATATGACTTACATAATTTTCAAGACATAGATTAAACATATTACTATTGATATAGTAACTTACTAAAAATAATCCTGAAGAAATTCAAAATAATAATAAAGTCAATCTAAATACACTACTTATTAATGTCAATCAAATATTTCATAAACCAAAATCCCAAACCAATTACTCCATTGTTGAATTCTCCCTTTATTTAAAAAGGCAAGAATAACAACACTACTCACATTCTTACGAAATAATGAATAATGAGTACATGTTTTCATACTTAAACTAAGAAGCTAGTATTACTCTAAAAATAAATCCATACAAGAAAGTAGAAACAAATTTACAATGTCAAATAATTAATCAATTATATTTAGTAAAGGAAACAGAAACTATAATAAAATATAGAACACGTTCTAATAAAAATTAATCTGGGATCTAGGGATGCCTCAACATACAATACTTTAAGTATTATGTCCTGCAACAGATTAACATAGTTAAAAACAAAACTATTTTCCTCCTGTTGTTTAAATTTTTGTGGAAGCAATTGATATTAACATCCTTCATCAGTAAAAATTATTCAATGAATGAGAGATAGGAACAGATCCTAAAGAATATAAAAACAGATGAAAATTTTAGTTTTTATGGTAAGCAATTACAGAAGAAGCTTTCAATACAGATGCATATTTCCAAAATAATAGTGAAAATTCTACTCAAACACTTAGACAAGATGAGAAATGTATGATCCAAGTTGGAAAGAAAAATAAAGCTTCATTTCTGCACATTGAATTATTTTAGGTGCAAAGAAAAAAATAAAACTTCAATTCTGCATATTGAATTATTTTTATGTGCAAGCCCATATTGGAACCTATAAACAAATTTAGCAATGTCTCAAGATACAAAGTCGACATAAAATTCAGTTATAGACCTTACTCTATCTTTTCATGCCCAACATTCAGGTATGGCACCCAAAGTCTTGATGAGTAGTTCTCCCATGCCTACCATTAACCAGGGACCAAAGACTGTCTAGTACATTTATCAACTACCATTGCTTTCCATGAAGTTCACTCGTTTCTGCCACACTTACTTGACTCTGGCTTCAGAAGGAAACACTAAAGGTTTTCATTAAACTCCCTCCATTCCTATGTCTAGACAATTGCCACTCTCCAGGGAGGGGAGGCATATTAGAATCACACTGTTAAATTCATCTAAACGTAATACCTGCCTTCCTGAGAACAATGTGTCTAGTGTTTACCTTCTTGCATGCATGCCAAACCATCTGACTCATGCCACTAATTCCATTCATCCTACTTAGAGTTCCTGACACCTCCATCTCTAGATAAGGAACCCACTCACCTAAATCAACTACTATGTCAATCTCTTTTGCCCCATTATCCCACGTACCTAATGATCAACCCTCACAAGGAAGGCACTCTAGACTCACACATGCAAGTCTAATCACCATTGCCACTCTTCTAATTATCACAGGTCTCACTACTACCTTTTGACATCTTTTTCTACCCCTACATTTTAGGGAGGGATTCTACACTACAACAGAATATATTACCCCCAGAGCCTCCACCAGATTTCTGTAGAAATTTGTGAGAATATCTGTGCACAGAAGTTTTTCTTCCAATCTTAAAAAACTTTCTAAGCTGAGCTTAGATATCTCTTATATGTTATATAAGACAGAGAGATAATATTTCAAGACCAAGAAATATTACCAAACTCCTAACCCTGGGTATCTAGGTCTCCTCATAAATATACAAACATGAATATCCCAAACAGTAAATTTCCACAAAAACTTATTACTTGTATAGTAATGTCCTCCCTACAAAAGTTACTTATATGACATGTAAGACAATGATATTAAAAAAATAGAAACATGATTAAAGAATGTAGGGTTGAAGACCCTCCTCCACTCTGCCAGAGGGCACGGCACCTTGTGAGTTTGTCTGTGCTTATCCCACACTGTCATTGGGATAGGTGCTAGGCTCTAGGGCCAAGCACTGCTCCAGGGAAGGGAAAGCATAGCTTAAAATGAAGGAAAGCCAGAGATGGCCTGAGGGTCCTTGGCCTGATATGAGGCTAGTCACAGAATAGCAGAGAATAGAGTCAGGGGCCTCAGGCTAAGGACAGCGTCTAGCCCAGGGTAAGGGGGAAAAGAGGATCTCTGGCTTGTCCCAGCAGAGAAAAAAATCCTTAGCTTGGCAGCTGCAGGCTTGGTGGGAGTTGTGGCCTAGAACTCAGAGAGGTCTTCTACAGGAGATTAGGCAGTAGCTCTATAGAAGAAGGCCTTTCTTCCCAACTCCTCAAAGTGAATCTTCATGAAAAGAAGTGGTTCTAAATAGTTTATTGTTATGGCGGAAATGGATGCTGAAAACCAGACCCCATTTCTTAGTGTGAGCCTGAGGTAAATACTTTTACAGGGAAGAATGACTGGGAAGAGGTTTATTGGCTAAGCCATCTGGGCTTCTATGTACCTCAGTGGCATGCAGAGCTCTGTTTTGGGGCTACATGACTGGTCGAGTCTCTACATGAGAAGCATAGCACATGTTCTAAGTCAGGAGTCTGTTAAGGAGCTGAGAGTCACCTAAGCCTCAGGTATGTGTCCACTGAGTCGCTGGGTCTAAATCTGCTCTACTTTACAAAATCTCTTGGCATGGTTTTATATCCCATAAAATAATTTAGGATGACATAAAGAAATTCCAGAACAAAAAAAGCATGAAAATTTTGAATGAAATAGGGGAAATAATCTAATATATGAAAATAGAATTTAATAAGGAGAAAGGATCTCAGAGAAAAAGACAAAATTAAATAAAACTTGAAATGGAAAAAATTCAGGATTTCACAAAAAGAGATTTAGAAGAAGTCTTCACCAATAGCTTATATGAAACTCAGGACAGAATATTAGGTTTTGAAGATAACATTGATGTAGATCATTCAGCCAAAGAAATTGTATAATATGAAACAAAACAGAATACCTCAAGAATAGGAAATACAGGAGCTCTGAGGCATTATTAAACGACCAAACTTATGCTTAATAGATATGGATAGAGAATCAGGTCAAAGGCACAGAAGCCATCCTCGACAAAAGTATAGAAGAAAAATTCCCTTATCTAAAGAAGAAATATTGTCAAATTACAAGAGTCATGTAGAACACCAAATAGACTGACATAGAATCATCATATAACATTCTAAATCATAAATGACAGAACAATGCAAAGAAATTGAAAGATACAAGAGAGAAAGAACAAGTTTCATACAAAGGCAGATTTATAACAGTAACAGGCAAATTTTCAGTGAAAACTTTGAAAGCCAGAAGAGACTGTACCTATATTCTGCAAGCTACGGAAAAGCATAAAAGCCAGCTCAGACTACCATACTTAAAGAACTATACATCATAATTATAAAGGAAATGTTCCAAAGAAATAAGCTGGGGTAGCAATTCTAGTATCCAATAATATAGACTTTCAACCAAAACTTATCCAAAAGGATGGGGAAAGACACTATATACTCATTAAAATTGAAAATTCACTGAGATGAACTCTCAGGTCTGAATAGCTATAACCCAAATGTAAGAGCACCCACATTTGAAAAAGAAATATTACTGAAGCTCAAAACACATATTGAACCTTGCACAGTAATAGTAGGAGACTTTAACACTGCACTCTCAGGTTTGGACAGATTATAGAATCAGAAATAAAAAAAGGGACACAGTGAAACTAAAAGAATCTATGAACCAAAAGAACTTAACATATCTAAAGAATATTTTACCCTAAAACGAAAGAACATGTCTTCTTCACAGTACCTCATTGTATCTTTTCCAAAATTGACCATATAATAAAACAAGACTCAAAAAATACAAAAAGATTGAAATAACCCCATGGATACTATCAGATCAAGAAGGCTAAGGCTGGTCTTCAAAAAAAGCAACAGATGGGGTTGGGGATTTGGCTCAGTGGTAGCCCAGCTTCGAAAAAAAAAGCAACAGATAATACACACATACATGGAAGGCGAAAAACTCTCTACTCAATGATAAATTGGTCAGGGAAGAAATAAAAAAATTAATCACTTTTTAGAATTTAAAGAGAATGAAGGCACAACATACCCAAACCTATGGGACACAATGGATGCAATACTAAGAGGAAAACTCACACCTCTGAGTGCCTTCACAGAGAAGCTAAAGAAAGCATACACTAGCAGTTTGGCAGCACATCTGAAAGTCTAGAACAAAAAGAAGTAAATGCACCCAAGAGAAGAATATCACAGGAAATAATTAAACTCAGCGATAAAATCAACCAAATATAAACAAAACAAAGAAAACTATACAAAGAATAAAAAGGAAAAAAAACAAAAAAGCCAAAAAAACAAACAAACAAAAAACCAGGTTCTGATTCTTTGAGAAAAATCAACAAGATAGATATAGCCTTAGCCAGACTAAACAGAGGATTCAGAGACAGTATCCAAATGAACAAAATCAAAAATGAAAAGGGAGACATAAGAACAGAAACTGAAGAAATTAAAGAAAAATAGATCTTACTACAAAAGCCTATACTCAACAAAATTAGAAACTATAGATGAAATTGATGATTTTCTAGGCAGATATCAGGTAAAACAGTTAAATCAGGATCAGATAAACCATCTAAACAGTCCCATAACCCTTAAAGAAATAAAAGCAGTCATTAATTAAAGGTATATCAAACCACAAAAAAACACAAAAAACAAAAAAACAAAAACCCAGAACAGATGGTTTTAGTCCAAAATTCTCTCAGACATTCAAAGGAGATCTAATAACAATACTTCTCAAACTATTCCAGAAAATAGAACATAAGGAACACTGCCCAATACATTCTATGAAGCCACAAATACACAGATACCTAAACCACACAAAGACCCAACAAAGAAAGAGAACTAAGGACCAATTTCCCACATTGACTATTGATGGAAAAATACTCAAGAAAATTCTGACAAACTGAGTCCAAGAACACATCGAAATGATGATTCACCATGATAAAGTAAGCATCATACTAGAGATTCAGGGATAGTTCAATATATGAAAATATACTCAAAGAGAAAAAGCACATGATCATCTCATTAGATACAGAAAAAAATCTTTGAAAAATGCAACATCCAATCTTGTTAAAATTATTGGAGAGATCAGGAATTCAAGTTCCATACCTAAATATAATAAAAGCAATATACAGCAAACAAATAGCCAACAATGAAATGAATGTTGAGAAACTTGAAACAATCTCACTAAAATCTGGGACAAGACAAGGGTGTGCATTCTCCCACCTATTTATTCAATATAGTACTGGAAGTTCTAGCCAGAGCAATTATGCGACAAAAGAAGATCAGAGGGTTACAAACTGGAAAGGACTATGTCAAGAAATTCCTATTTGCAGATGATAAAATAGTATACAGAAATAAACTAAACATCCACAGGAGAACTCCTACAGTTGAGTAACAACTTCAGGAAGGTGGCTAGATAAAAAATTAACTTAAACAAATCAATAGCCTTCCTCTATTCAAAAGATAAATGGGCTGAGAAAGAAATTAGGGAAACAATGCCCTTCACAATAGTCACAAATAGTACAAAATATCTTGGTGTAACTCTAACCATGAAAGTGAAAGATCTATATGACAAGAACTTCAGGTCTCTGATGAAAGAAATTGAAGAAGCTCTCAGAAGATGGAAATATCTTTCATGATCATGGATCGGCAAGATTAACATAGTAAAAATGGACATCTTTCCAAAAGCAATCTACAGATTCAATGCAATCCCGACCAAAATCCCGGCTCAATTCTTCACAGAGCTAGAAGGAGCAATTCTCATGTTTTTCGAGAATAATAAAAAACTCAGGATAGGGAAAACCATTCTCAACAATTAAAGAACTTTTGTGGGAATCACCATCCCTGACCTCAAGCTGTACTACAGAGCAACAGTGATAAAAATTGCATGGTATTGGTACAGCGACTGGGAGAAAAATGAATGGAAAAAAATTTGCAGGCCCAGATATTTACCAATACACCTATGACCTTTGGCAAAGAAGCCAAAACCATCCAGTGGAAAAAAGACAGCTGGTTAAACTGGTGGTCTTCATGTAGAAGAATGCAAGTTGTTTCATTTGTATCTACTTGGATAAAGCTAAAGTCCATATAGATTTATGAGAATCTCATAACATCACACATGTGAAAGGACATCAAACATGTGAGCACAGGTGAAAATTTCCTGAACAGAATGGCAATAGCTTATGCTCTAAGATAAAAAAATTGACAAATGGAACCTCATAAAATTGAAAAGCTTCTGTAAGGAGAAAGACGCTGTTAATAGGACAAAACAGCAACCTATAGATTGGGAAAAGTTCTTTACCAACCCTGTATCTGATAGAGGGCTAATATTCAAAAATATACAAAGAACTCAGGAAGTTAGACTCCTGAGAATCAAATAACCCTATTAAAAATGTGATACAGGAAAGGCGATCCAAAGACTGCTCCACATGGGGATCCATCCGATATACAGCCACCAAACCCAGACACTGTTGTGGATGCCAAGAAGTGCATTTTGACAGGAGCCTGATAAAACTGTCTCGGGAAAGGGTCTACCAGAACCTGACAAATAAAGAGCTAGACGCAACCATTAGACTGAGAACAGGTTCCCCAATGGAAGAATTAGAGAAAGGACTGAAGGAGCTGAAGGGGCTTACAACCACATAAGAATAACAGTATCACCCAACCAGAGCTTCCAGGGACTAAACCACTTCCCAAACTGGACAGATGAATACGTAGCAGAGGATGACCTAGTTGGATACTAATGGGAGGAGAAACCCTTGGTCCTAATCAAACCTTGGTGCCCTAGTTTAGATGAATGTCAGGGATGGGCAGCAGGAGGGAGTGGACAGGTTAGTGGGGGAGCACCCTCATAGAAGCTGGGGGAGAGGGATGGGATAGCAGGTTTCTGGAGGGGAAACCAGGAAATGGTTTACTTTCATTTTTACATTATGTAGATTATTTACATTTGAAATGTAAAATAAAAGAACAAATGGGGAACAGAGTTAAACAAAGATTTCTCAACTGAGGATCCTTGAGTGGCGAGAAGTACCTTAAGAAATATTCAAGATTCTCAGTCATCATAGAAATGTAAATCAAAACTACCCTAAGATTCTACCTCACGCCAGTCAGAAAGGCTAAGATCAAAAACTCAGGTGAAAACAGATGCTAGCGATGATGTGAAGAAAGAGGAACTCTCCTTCCATCGTTGGTGGGATTGCAAGCTGGTGCAACCACTCTGGAAATCAGTCTGGTAATTTCTCAGAAAATTGGACATAATATTACCTGAAAACCCAGCTGTCCTACTCTTGGGCATATATTCAAAAGATGCTCCAACATATAACAAGGATATATGGACTACTATTTTTATAGCAGTCTTATTTATAAAAGCTAGAAGCTGGAAATAACCCAGATGTTCCTCAAAAGAGAAATGGATACAGAAATTATGGTACATTTACACAATGTCCTCAGTTATTAAAAACAATGACTTCATGAAATTTGCATGCAATGAGTAGAACGAGAACATATTATCTTGAGTGAGGTAACCCATTCACAAAATATACATATGGCATGTACTCACAAATAAGTGGTTATTAGCCCAAGATAAATAAATAATTAAAAAGCTTGGAATATCCATGATTCAACTCATAGACCATATGAAACACAAGAAAGAAGTCCAAAGTATGGATGCTTTAGTCCTACTCAGAAGGGGGAAGGAAATAACCATGGGAGATAGAGGGAGCATGTATCTGGGAGGGAGAGAGGAAGGAGATAGAGAAGTGGGGCAAGAACAGGTGTGGGAAGAGACAGGGGAGAAGTAC
Organism: Rattus norvegicus; assembly: GCF_021556685.1. Lineage (NCBI taxonomy): Eukaryota > Metazoa > Chordata > Mammalia > Rodentia > Muridae > Rattus > Rattus norvegicus. The sequence goes on along the minus strand of NC_141554.1, from coordinate 134,124,456 downwards.
ATAGGGTACATGAATGTGAGTGGAAATATATAGCAATGGGGGATAGGGAACTTGTGATAGCCACTAGAAAGTCCCAGATTCTAGGGACCCAAGAGTTTCCCAGGGCCTAATAGGGATAACGTTAGCTGAAATGGCCAATGAATTGGAGTGAGAACCTGTAGAGAACCTATCCAGTGGATAGGTCTGTCCCCTGTTTGAGGGACGGGGCCACCCACCAATCTTAAAAATATTAATCCAGAATTGCTCCAGTCAAAAGGAAATGCAGGGACAAAAAGTGCAACAGAGACTGAAGGAAAGGCCATCCAGAAACTGCCACACAGAAGGATCCATCCCATCTGCAAACAACAAACCCAAACACTATCGCTGATTCTAAGAAGTGCTTGCTGACAGGAGCCTGGTATAAGTAGTTGTCTCTTGAGAGGCTGTGCCAGAGCCATATCAATACAGATGTGGATGTCTGAAGACAACTATTGGCCTAAATGTGGGGACCATAGTGGAAGAATTAGAGGAAGGGCTCAAGGCGCTGATGGAGTTAGCAATCTCACAGAAATAACAACAATTTCATTCATCCAGAACCCTGAGATCTCCCAGAGAATAAATCGCCAACCCAAGAGTACACATGTAGGGACCCATGGCTCCAGATACATATGTAACAGATTACCTTATCTGGCATCAATGGCAGAGGAGCACGTCCTCTAGAGGCTTGATGTCCCATCATAGAGGAATGCTAGGATGCTGAGGCAGGAGGGGGATGGGTTTAGGATTACCCTCATAGAAGCAATGGGGACAGGGGAGGGGATAAGTTTAAGTGGGATGGACAATAACATTTGAAATATAAATAATTAAAATAACCAATAAATAAAAAAGACCTAAACTGCAAATATACTAAAATAAAACTTAATGGAGACCACTATTCCCCAAAAAAGAAAACCAAGAACATTCAAATAACATTGCAAATGGGAAAAGATAATAAAAATCATGGAAGAGAATGATAATTAATGAAAGAGAAAAAGGATAAGAACCATAAGAAGAATCAATGAAACCAAGAGTTGGCTCTTTGGAAATATTAACACTGTTGACAAAACATTAAGCAAATTTACCAGAAGAAAGAGAGAGAATACAAATTAACAAAATTAGTTATAAGAACACAAACGTTAAAACCTACACATTAAAGAAAATAAGAAAATCATTGGGACATATTCAAGAAATGGTTCTTTTACCCGACTGGAAATTCCAATATATATGTGATATTTTAGGTATATTTGACCTACGAAAGTTAAATCAAGATGAAGTTAAATCTTATGTAGACTTATAACATTAAATGAGACAGACCGTTAAGATCTCCTGAATGAAAAATGCCCAGGTAAAGTCAGTGCAAAGTTCTTCCTGATATTTAAACATTTAAACAAGAACTAATTCAAATTACTTCTCAATATATACTTTAAAATTAGAAAATGAAGAAAACTATTTCACATTCGTTTTACAAATCTAGTATTATTCTGATGCCAAAACCAAACACCCAACAAAACGTTAAAATCATAGTATAATATATTTAAAGAATATGAACTCAAAAATGCTTAGGAAAATATATTCTAACTGAATTCAGGAACTAAAGGGGAACATTATTCATTATGATTAAGTTGGCTACATCAAGAGATGCACAGGTAGTTCACCATACAAAAATTAGTAAATATCATCTACCATATCTATGTGTAACATAGATAATAAATAAAATATGCCATATCTGTGACAAAATAGTATGACCAATGTATCTTTTAAAATGTAGTCTTTATTTGGTCATGTAGTTCTAGACAGATACGGCAGGAATACAAGTCTACAAAGAGAAAGTACGTAATATGAGGGTCTGACTGAGAAAGGAATTTGGGAGTAGGTCTTTTCCTTAAACTCCCAAAGCCCACCTCCATAGCATATATTCTCTAGAAGGGTTATACTTCCCAAATTGACCCAAAAAGGGTGACTAATTGAGACAAATATTCAAGCATTTGGGCCTTATGAGGTATGTTCTCATTCAAGCTAATATACTAATTAAGAGATTATATAACTAATATAATAATTAAGAGAGTATAGGACATACCCTACTTAAAGAAAGTATAGGACAAAAAGCATCTCATTGAATGCAGAAAAATCCTTGAAGAAAATCTAACATTCATTTCTTTATAAAACATGTCTCAGCACATCAAAAAAATTACTGGTGATATTATGATACAGAGCTATAGTAGTAGTAGTAGTAGTAGTAGTAGTAGTAGTAGTAGTAGTAGTAATGATAGTAATAATAATGACGACGAAAGTGCTGGTGGTGATGCTGATGCTGATGTGGATGATAGCAGCAGGGTATTGACATAAAATGGATGCAGTAACAAATTAAAGAAAAAAAATTCACATATATTACTACAATCCTACAGCCACTTTATTTTTGACCCAGAAGACAACAGCAGGTCATATTTTCCAAAAATATATCACATCTTACAAGTGGTGCTCCATATAGAATAGTAAAGGACATTATCTCTGTGTTATTCATCTTTCCCATTTTCCTTCATTATAACAGCAGCAATAATCAACTTATATTTAAAAAGTTATTTGGACTCATATTTTAGAGGCTTTTAATTCACGGTAAATTTATAGCAAAATTGTTTACCTCTGAATTTAAAAATAGAGAGATAGAGAGGGGAGCTACACCCTATAAATAGGCACCCCATTGGCTTATTATCTCTCAGTAGGTATAATATTTATTGTTACTAAGTACTACAAAGGACCAGCTTAGAAGCAATGAGTTCGAATCTGGGCTCACAATTTCAGAAATTTGATATATTGTTGACTACATTGTCTCCAGATTATTCTTAAATAGAATACAATGACAGATGGACAGTGGGGAATTACACTGCTGACCTAATAATGTCAAAGTAGCAAAAAGAGCAAAACTCACAAGAAACAGGACAAATAACTTAAAAGAACTCAACAAATGATGTATTTCTATATGTGAAACCCCACTACTTCCCAATGATGCTCTCACATTATGAATCCATTAAAGGATTAATCTATTGATTAGGCTAATGCCCTCAGGATATAATCATTTCCTATAAGCCTATCATCTGGAAAACAACCCTCCAATACATGAGCCTGTATGGAGTATATAAAATTCAAACATTAATGCAAGGAAAGATCTCTCAAAATATCTATTATCTTTCCAAAATTTTGAGATACCAAGGATTTACCATATAGATATTTGAGTGATATTTAAAATCTGTGTTATAATATCATCCTTGAGTTGATTTTTATACATGGTCTAAGATTACAAGATGATTTCCTCTTTTGGAACATGGATAGACATTTTCCCAATATTATTTGTTGAAGACTGTCCTTGGTCTATTATAGTTGTTGATATGAAGGAATATTCCTGGGCTTCCTACTATAATACACTTACTCATATATCTAGCTCTTTGTTCTTTATATATTGTTTGAATTGTTGTAATTTTACAATTTATTTTGGCATTAGTACATAAAATTTACCTAATCTTGTTCTTTTGCAAATGTGTCTTTCTAATAGGATTTCTTTGTGCTTGTATGTGAATTATGGGGCTCTTTTTAATTTTTTAAAAAGTGCTATAAAAATTAAGCTAGGGATCACATTTAATCTGTAGAATTCTGAGTAACAGGGACAGTTAACTTTATAAAAGTTTGAACTTTTAAATACAAGATGTCTTTTTCATTTACTTGAATCCTCTTTAACACTTTTCATCAATGTTTTTTAATTTCAAATTCATGTATATAATGCTATGTGTAGAGTCTTGATATATTTCTTTTCTATGTTGAGATATATTCCTCCTATATATGCTCCATTGACTCTTACACACACACACACATACACACACACACCACACACACACACACACACACACACACACACACACACACACACATATATATATATATATATATATATATATATATAAAATTTAAATTTTGCGGAGATAGCCCAGAGGATAAAATCTTTGTCTTGCAATAAGAAAAACAGTTACTGGGATCCTCAGAAACCATGCAAATTCAACATTTAGTAATGTAAGTTTTTAATTTCAGTGTGACTGTGGCAAAGTAAGCTGTAAGAATATCCCTGAAAATTTGCTGGGAAGCCAGCCTGAATAACATAAGAATGAAGAAGAAACATATTTTAACCAAAGTAACAGACAAGGACCAATACCCACATTTGCCCTCTGACCAACAAAGACAAACATGCACACATATACATACATATACACTATACATGCATCACACATATACAAATACAAAAGTGTTGAATAAAAATGAAAAGAAAAAAAACTATAAGGGAGACATAACTACAGATTCAGAGGAAATTCAAAAAATCATCAGATCTTACTATAAAAACCTATATTCAACAAAATTTGAAAATCTTCAGGAAATGGACAATTTCCTAGACAGATACCAGGTATCGAAGTTAAATCAGGAACAGATAAACCAGTTAAACAACCCCATAACTCCTAAGGAAATAGAAGCAGTCATTAAAGGTCTCCCAACCAAAAAGAGCCCAGGTCCAGACGGGTTTAGTGCAGAATTCTATCAAACCTTCATAGAAGACCTCATACCAATATTATCCAAACTATTCCACAAAATTGATACAGATGGAGCCCTACCGAATTCCTTCTACGAAGCCACAATTACTCTTATACCTAAACCACACAAAGACCCAACAAAGAAAGAGAACTTCAGACCAATTTCCCTTTTGAATATCGACGCAAAAATACTCAATAAAATTCTGGCAAACCGAATTCAAGAGCACATCAAAACAATCATCCACCACGATCAAGTAGGCTTCATCCCAGGCATGCAGGGATGGTTTAATATATGGAAAACCATCAACGTGATCCATTATATAAACAAACTGAAAGAACAGAACCACATGATCATTTCATTAGATGCTGAGAAAGCATTTGACAAAATTCAACACCCCTTCATGATAAAAGTCCTGGAAAGAATAGGAATTCAAGGCCCATACCTGAACATAGTAAAAGCCATATACAGCAAACCAGTTGCTAACATTAAACTAAATGGAGAGAAACTTGAAGCAATCCCACTAAAATCAGGGACTAGACAAGGCTGCCCACTCTCTCCCTACTTATTCAATATAGTTCTTGAAGTTCTAGCCAGAGCAATCAGACAACAAAAGGAGATCAAAGGGATACAGATCGGAAAAGAAGAGGTCAAAATATCACTATTTGCAGATGACATGATAGTATATTTAAGTGATCCCAAAAGCTCCACCAGAGAACTACTAAAGCTGATAAACAACTTCAGCAAAGTGGCTGGGTATAAAATTAACTCAAATAAATCAGTTGCCTTCCTCTATACAAAAGAGAAACAAGCCGAGAAAGAAATTAGGGAAACGACACCCTTCATAATAGACCCAAATAATATAAAGTACCTCGGTGTGACTTTAACCAAGCAAGTAAAAGATCTGTACAATAAGAACTTCAAGACACTGAAGAAAGAAATTGAAGAAGACCTCAGAAGATGGAAAGATCTCCCATGCTCATGGATTGGCAGGATTAATATAGTAAAAATGGCCATTTTACCAAAAGCAATCTACAGATTCAATGCAATCCCCATCAAAATACCAATCCAATTCTTCAAAGAGTTAGACAGAACAATTTGCAAATTCATCTGGAATAACAAAAAACCCAGGATAGCTAAAGCTATCCTCAACAATAAAAGGATTTCAGGGGGAATCACTATCCCTGAACTCAAGCAGTATTACAGAGCAATAGTCATAAAAACTGCATGGTATTGGTACAGAGACAGACAGATAGACCAATGGAATAGAATTGAAGACCCAGAAATGAACCCACACACCTATGGTCACTTGATTTTTGACAAAGGAGCCAAAACCATCCAATGGAAAAAAGATAGCATTTTCAGCAAATGGTGCTGGTTCAACTGGAGGTCAACATGTAGAAGAATGCAGATCGATCCATGCTTATCACCCTGTACAAAGCTTAAGTCCAAGTGGATCAAGGACCTCCACATCAAACCAGACACACTCAAACTAATAGAAGAAAAACTAGGGAAGCATCTGGAACACATAGGCACTGGAAAAAATTTCCTGAACAAAACACCAATGGCTTATGCTCTAAGATCAAGAATCGACAAATGGGATCTCATAAAACTGCAAAGCTTCTGTAAGGCAAAGGACACTGTGGTTAGGACAAAACGGCAACCAACAGATTGGGAAAAGATCTTTACCAATCCTACAACAGATAGAGGCCTTATATCCAAAATATACAAAGAACTCAAGAAGTTAGACCGCAGGAAAACAAATAACCCTATTAAAAAATGGGGTTCAGAGCTAAACAAAGAATTCACAGCTGAGGAATGCCGAATGGCTGAGAAACACCTAAAGAAATGTTCAACATCTTTAGTCATAAGGGAAATGCAAATCAAAACAACCCTGAGATTTCACCTCACACCAGTGCGATTGGCTAAGATCAAAAACTTAGGTGACAGCAGATGCTGGCGAGGATGTGGAGAAAGAGGAACACTCCTCCATTGTTGGTGGGATTGCAAACTGGTACAACCATTCTGGAAATCAGTCTGGAGGATCCTCAGAAAATTGGACATTGAACTGCCTGAGGATCCAGCTATACCTCTCTTGGGCATATACCCAAAAGATGCCCCAACATATAAAAAAGACAGGTGCTCCACTATATTCATTGCAGCCTTATTTATAATAGCCAGAAGCTGGAAAGAACCCAGATGCCCTTCAACAGAGGAATGGATACAGAAAATGTGGTACATCTACACAATGGAATATTACTCAGCTATCAAAAACAACGACTTTATGAAATTCGTAGGCAAATGGTTGGAACTGGAAAATATCATCCTGAGTGAGCTAACCCAATCACAGAAAGACATACATGGTATGCACTCATTGATAAGTGGCTATTAGCCCAAATGCTTGAATTACCCTAGATCCCTAGAACAAACGAAACTCAAGACGGATGATCAAAATGTGAATGCTTCACTCCTTCTTTAAATGAGGAAAAAGAATACCCTTGGCAGGGAAGGGAGAGGCAAAGATTAAATCAGAGACTTAAGGAACACCCATTCAGAGCCTGCCCCACATGTGGCCCATACATATACAGCCACCCAATTAGACAAGATGGATGAAGCAAAGAAGTGCAGACCGACAGGGGCCGGATGTAGATCGCTCCTGAGAGACACAGCCAGAATACAGCAAATACAGAGGCGAATGCCAGCAGCAAACCACTGAACTGAGAATAGGTCCCCTATTGAAGGAATCAGAGAAAGAACTGGAAGAGCTTGAAGGGGCTCGAGACCCCAAAAGTACAACAATGCCAAGCAACCAGAGCTTCCAGGGCCTAAGCCACTACCTAAAGACTATACATGGACTGACCCTGGACTCTGACCCCATAGGTAGCAATGAATATCCTAGTAAGAGCACCAGTGGAAGGGGAAGCCCTGGGTCCTGCTAAGACTGAACCCCCAGTGAACTAGTCTATGGGGGGAGGGCGGCAATGGGGGGAGGGTTGGGAGGGGAACACCCATAAGGAAGGGGAGGGGGGAGGGGGGAGGGGGATGTTTGCCCGGAAACCGGGAAAGGGAATAACACTCGAAATGTATATAAGAAATACTCAAGTTAATAAAAAAAAAAACTATAGAAAGAGAAAAGGTAAAGGATATTATATGAAATGATTCTTATATTAACTATGTTGTCATATTAATCCTTGAAGTTTATTCTGCTAAAGTGGTATGTGGGAACTTCCTTGTTTTTTTTTTTTTTTTCTATTTTCTGCTAGGTTTTGTTTAATATTGCTTCTGGGTAAGGCCCATATCAAAAACTGCCCAAGAAAAAATCACTTGAAAACAGAAAATAGGACATTTAAATATTTAACCTAAGAAATTGTTTGCTTGTGTATTGGAGGTTAATATATTTTATCAGCAAACTCTTTAAGTTACAAATATCACATATAATAAAAAGCAAACTGTGAGAATATTAAAAGAATTTTAGAATAGGAGTTTTTAACATTTGCTATTTGTGCTATGAAAGAAAAGGGTTGAGATTACAGTCGAGTTAGAGGATTAGAATTCTAAAGATTTTAATAGAGAATAAGGGAATGAAGGTAAGTCAGAAAAGTGTAAGTCCTGGTTAACTCAGGACTCCTGAAAGTATACTTTCTTTATTGCTGGAAGGATCTAAAAACAGTTGGAATATAGATCGAAATGCTTGCTGCCATAGTAACAGTGCTGATAGGATTTTTCAGAAAACAAGGTTGGAAGGCAAATGTTTCAAATATTTCTTCATTCAATATCTTTGTTGCACAGGTGTACTTAAAATATTCTTTTAAATATCAGAAATAATTTTAAGTTTTATGTATGCTATTATTTGATGAAAATAAGAGGATATCAGTGAAGAGATTTAAAAATAGGTTTGTAGACTCTGGCGAGATTAATCCTGCCGTTTAAGGTAAAAGAAATAAGTTAAAGTTTGTATCATAATTTTGACAAAATTTTAATTAAAAGTTGCAACAGTAACACCTGTCCAGTCGAAAACACTCAAACAGAAACATATATGGAAATAAAAATGGTTAAAGATATTAAGATAATTTTTGAACAAAAAGAGCACATTCTATGATTTAATGTTTGCCAGTTCATATTATAATTGTAGAATAATTTAGATATCCTGAAATTGGGATTAAGAAATATAAATAAATAATTATTAGGAAACAAATCTGCAAAACACAATATAATTTGGAAGATAGTATGGCATATAACTTCTTTATAATCAATATGTACTATAACCATAGATACTGTGAGTTAACTCTTTTAAAATATAAAAGATAATGAAATGTAATTCACAGTATTAAATTTCAGATTCAAATCCTAAATTTAAATGAGCACTGTGTCCATAATAACAGAGCGTCAAACTATAGAGCATGGAACCTTCCAAATTCCTGTTTCAACAATAGATTACTATCCCATTTCCAGGCCATAATCTTGGACATCCGTGAGCACTACAAGAAGAAAATTATTCTCTGACATCTATGTGAACACACTTAATTTTGAGTAATTACATTTTCTAAACCATTTTACTTGCAGATATCTTGTGAAAAATTGAAACAGCATATAGGCACCCCAAATAAGCGGTATGTTTCTCCTGATTTCTCAGGGAAAATAAATTGGTTATCCAAAATCCAATGTTCCTTCCTGAAAGCATATATACAAGTAAAAGTATACAGGTCAGGAATTTGAAAGAAAGCAAAGATGTTTATATGGGAAGATTTGAAAAGTAAAAGCACACCATGTCAAAGCACTTTATAAAATAATAACTTAAAATCACAACAAATGAAAATTATGATTTAAAAGCAAGAGTAAATATTATCTTTGTACAAACCTTAAAGAAAAACTAAAGCATTTATAAACTTAGCCTTCTTGAATATTCCTGAACCTAAAAATGAGAAATAAGAAGGCAGAAACTATAATATTGCTCTGTACTATGTAGCAAGGTTGAATTCTCTTTCAAAACAAATAATAAATTTGCAATGTAATTGATTTCTTGATACTCATTTTGAAAGAACTAGTAGTTTTTAAAACTTTGCAAACATTTCCAAATTGGAAATGATGATGTATACATGTCTAATTGAAGAATAGTATAATTATTTAAAGAAGCATGTACTGACACATGTTAAAATTTTCTAGAAAAAATTAAAAAATACTTTCAAGCACCTTTTAGATTAAAAGAATGTACCTATGAAACCATGAAAACGGAAGCTACATAAGACATGAAGGAGTTCTGGCCCATCAATATCCCAAGGAGAGGGAATGGCCTCACAAAGTCTAATCCCACAGTGATATTCTAAAGACAGTTTTTGCTAGGGAGCACTATTTCATGAGCCCCTTCTCTGATGTAGTCAATAATATAGGAAAATATAGTATGATTAATAACTATATATGTAATGAAAACGTTACAAAGGTCATCATTTTTCATCTGGTGAGACTCTTGTTTAAATTATAGTCATCATGGGTATATAGAGAAATCTACTTCCTCATTTTTGGAAAGATAGATATAATGCCTATAATGAGTCAAAATTATAGAAGAACTTTATGTCAACAAGTAAAGTAATAATACCAGGGACTCTGTATGAGGTGAGAGACATTAAAACATACCTACATCCTGTTCATCTGTTTACAGCTGACTGCCTCTCATCCTGTCTACAGAAATTACTTCCATTTTTGCTCTTTTGCTTCTGCTATTGCTGTGATTTCTCTTTGTCACTAACATGGTCTACACTACCGAATGTAAGAAAAAAATTACTCTACAAGAGGCACATTTTGAATGGTGTAATACTGTAACAATGAAAGTAATGTAGGAGAGTATCTCCTTGCTGACTCCTGAAGAAAAACCTGATGAGACTACTTATAAAACCCCAAATGGGATGCTTATACTAGTGCTCGCTTCGGCAGCACATATACTAAAATTGGGATGCTTATACTAATTACCTCTTTAGCAAAGTATATAGAAATTGACATGATAGACCAAATATATCTCTTTGACCTAGGTGAGAAAGTTTAAGGATCATCTAGAATTCATGGAATTTGTGATAGCAAAAAAAAAAAAGTCTAAAACAACAAATTCACACAGTCTTTGCCCAGAAAACAGGTCAATCAAAAATGATCATCATGTCGCTTTCTCAAATCATCGGTGACACTTTCAATATGACTGGTGCTGACATAAGTCTTGCCCAGCTGGCTTTTTTGACTGACAGTCCTTTTATACAAGGAAGCCAGGCAGCAAAATGTCCAACAACTGCTACTTATCTAGTCAAACTGTCTTATTTCTTAACATCTTTACTTGTGTATAGTAAAGTGATTGTCATAACAATTTTACTTATAAGATCTTATCTTAACATTAAGAGTGCTTTAAACAGTGTCTAATACCTGCCTAGTGCCTCATTGAGAAGTGTTTCTCCTCATTTGTCTCATTTGGATCATAAATAGATTTCTATGCATTAATCAACTGTATGTTCTTTTTATGCGACCTATTTGAGTGGGTGTAAAAGGCACATATTTGGCATAAATGTAAAAGTCAAGATATGAAGATTTACAATAGACAGTTATACTTTATTTAATTTTAAATCTGCTTCATGTATCCCAGGCTATGAACAAATCAGCTATGAAGAACAAAATTACTTTGGATGTCTGAATTTGTTCATTAAAAGTAATACATTTTAAAGTATTCTATTGTTTGGTACCTGAAGTTAAAAGAAATCCACTTTAGTTAATTTTTCATTGTGTAGTATCTCTCCGTTCTCTCATTCTCTCTCTCTCTCTCTCTCTCTCTCTCTCTCTCTCTCTCTCTCTCTCTCTCTCTCTCCATGGAGTGTGTATGTGTGTGTGTGTGTGTGTGTGTGTGTGTGTGTGTGTGTGTGTGTGTGTGTGTGGACTATGTCAAATAGTAATGTAGTTGTCTTATTTACTTTTCTATTGCTGTAATGAAACACCAAGACCAAGGTAATTTTTAAAAGAAGGGGTTTAATAAGGAAGTTTCAGCTTTCCATGGCATTAAGCAGCAAGCATTCTGACTTGAGCAGTTGACAGCACATATCTTTACACATAGAAATCAGGGAAAGACAAACTGGGAATGGGATGAATCATTTAAAATCTCATAGCTGTTGTCCCACAGTGACATACCTTCTCTCACCAGGCCATATCTTCTAATCTTTCTCAAACGGTTTTACCAACTGGGGACCACATAGTCAAACATAGGAGCCTAGTAAGGGCATCATTCTCATTCAAACTACCACAATAATCAATCCACTTTTAATTTGCAAAATGCAGATAGAAAATGTTTTTTTCTTGAGTTAGGCATTAATTCAATTTTAATTTATTTTTACAAAGTTTGAAGAAAAATGTAATATTTTTTATACATTCTTACAATCAGCCGTGATATGGTTCATTTAAGTCACTTAAAATTAATGCCATTTTTGCTTCATTTATAGCTTATGCTTGTCCTTTCACTAATAATTTTATGTGCCCCCTTTGTTGTTGTTCCTTGGTTATAGGTTATTATTTTGATGCCAGTGAAACAAGCTAATTCAAGCCAGATTAGATTATATTAAAGACAGATTTATTGAAAAGCTGCTCTTGAGTGGGCAAGTTTATTGGCCTCAATGATTGGGGACAGGAGAGTTACCCTGGGGAAGTGGAACAGAGAAGAGAAAGGAAGAGATGGTGTACAGGTGTACACACAGAGAGAAGGAAAGAGAGGGAGAGAGAGAGAGAGAGAGAGAGAGAGAGAGAGAGAGAGAGAGAGAGAGAGAGAGAGAGAACAAAATGTCTAGATTATATAATTATATAAGAAGGGGCATCGGGGAGAAGGGAAGCACAGCCCCTGGGTTAGGGCTAGAATGTTCAAGGTTCCAGGCAGTGTATGCATGGTAGGGACTGAGGGATATTATAAGAACCTAGAGGACAGGTCTGCTTTGTATATAAATATGTACCTCATTCCTTGTCCTGGAGTTTGAAACCAAACCCTTGTTTTAGTTTTTGTTTCCTAACATTGATTTTCTATTTCTTAATATTGTAAGAAATAAGTACAAATCACAAATTTATTGGCTTAAAATAACATAGTCCACTGAAAAAGATTTCTGGAATTATAAAATTGTTTATAATGGAGTTTCAGACATAGATAGTAATATATGATTAAATATAATTTTTATGTTGTAATCACATAAGTTAATATATTTGCTATAAAATGTATAAATAATACATGTCTTATATATATAAAAATGTCACTTATGTATATGCAATATATATATATTCAATATCTGTCTCAAAAAAGACTTTCTTTTTCTGTTATTTTTGGGGATCAAGTTAAGAGATTTATGCATGCACACACTGAGTTAAACACTTTACCACTGAACTCTTTATTATAAGGTTTAAATATAATTCTTTCATAAATTATGCTTAAGTTCATGTTATATAATATCTATAAAATATGTTTAAATATGTCATGTAATATTTCTTTTCAAAAATTCTCATCTTTGAATGTGGTAAAATATTCACCTTCAGCTATTAATTTTATATTTTCTTAGAAGAGACCTAAGTTCTTTGCCGGATTTTAGTTTGCCAGATTCTTCGTTATATTGCTTGAGACCTGCATTTGACTATATGCGGTGTATGTATGTAGAATTTGAGTGTCTCTTCTATTTAACTGCAACAGGCAAGCAGATCTAGGACAGTACAAAAATAATCTCTCCTTTGCCATCTGTTGCAAGCACAGGCAGCTTTTGAAAATTTCGCTTCTTTCTGTGAAACCAAAGTGTTTGCTTAAAAAGCCAATCATCAATTGATGAGATCTGTTCTGATCATACTGGAAAAAGTGATTTGTATGTGCTCCTTAACCTTGGAGATGCATGCTGTATCTATTTCTGACATCAGTAACTATGGGAATTTTTAATCTTCTTCTTGGAATTCATTTTGAACTGTCCTATTTTAACAATGTTTCAGACCAATGATGTTTATATTCTTCTATATTTTTATATTATTTGTTAGATACATTTAAGAAAAGTTGAATATTTATTCATGATATCACCATGTTGAAATGAACATCCTAACCCTAGTATGTCATCTTCCTCCCAAATTCTTCAGTATTAATAACAACAACAACAACAACAACAACAACAACAGCAACAACAGCAACAGCAACAACAACAGCAACAACAGCAACAACAACAACATGTTTTGGAATATATTCCTCTGAATTATCTTCATCATGACTCTCCAGTTAACCTCACTGATTTTCCCAATTCCTTCTTCATATCTCCTCTATCCTACTGGATCCTCCTTGTGAATGCTGTAATCATGGCTACTCTCTACTATATGTAGGTTACAGGGTACTGGGGATTAATCCCAGGCCTTCAAATATGCCAAGTAGTTGCTCTACCAACTAAGCTTCCTCTCAAACCCACTGAAAAATTTAAGTAATTATTTGTTCTTACTATATGTTGTCAGTTATTAAATGTTTCTTTACCTGCCTCAACAAATGTTTTATAATAATCTTCAAGGACTAATTATTATTTAATGAACCCCATTCAAACCATAATGTTAATCTACTGCTAGAGTTCTCTCTTAAGAACATATACTTTGCTGATGTTTAGAAATAGTCAAACGTTTTATCTGCTAAATTCAAATAAATATTTTAATCTAGGAATATCCTGAAAGATTCTATCAACACTTAAGTATACTTGGTGTTTTTCTATGTTTGGTCTCTAAAACACAGTGGGTTACATTCTAGCACACTGTGGCTTACATTCTAAAATCTGTGATTTACATATGCTTTTAATTTTACTTCCAAGGAATCTGATGCCCACTTCTTGGGTCTGCAGCCACCAGGCATTCCCATGGTGCATATACATATATGTAAACAAAAACTCATACACATAAAAATGAAAATAAACATGAAAATATTGAAAATATTTACTTTTGTAGTCTTAAAAATATTTCTGTTAAGCATTATATTTTTCCCACTCAAGAGTGACTACACTTGATATATAATGCATATACGCATGTAATGCATATATATATGTATATATTAATTACATATTCTACCAAAAGAAGGGCAAGACAATCTGCATTTATTTGATATTTTTAGAAAATTTACCTTTCTTTTCTGGACAACAAATCAATGTAGAAAACAGAATTGAGTTTTTGAACCAGAGTCTCATAAATAATAGTAATATCAGCTTAAACAGGGGAGTCTTGAGTCTATCACACATATATTCTTGAATTAGTACCTATTTTATGTTTTTGAAACACTTTTTTGGACAACTTGAATTACCTTTAAAGGTCATCATATATATTTAATTTTTTTCAGCCTCATTTGGATTATGTAAGAAGAGCATGCATTTCTATAACCAAATGGAAGAATGTGCTGTTAATTAGAAAGCCTTACATGCCACTTAATATTGCACCAATTCCTCCATTGAGTATTGAGAACTTGTTATATAATACTGTTCATGACACAGACCTGCAGATTATTTGTGTCCAAGCACTCAGGAAAAAATTTTTTCAAAAATAAAATATACTTCAGTTATTAAGTTCAAATATTATGTCTTTGTTAAGGTTGATAAGCATTTACTCTTTGCTGTTAATATACCTTGCCATCAATGTGAATTCTCATAACTGAGAATTTAATATAATGTGGCGAGTGATTTATCTAAAACTTACTCTTCTGACATAAAAATTAACTTATTTTAAATTTATTTAAATTAAGGTTCCACCTAAAAGTTTTTATTATTAAAATAGATTATATGATGTAATGAAGGGAAACAAAATATTTTTTAAAAATATTTGTAATCTCATCAATTATTATTTGTAAATATTAGTAGGGAATTTGTAAATGTCTCTTTGCAAATGTGCACTATATCTGTGTGCACCTGAGTTTATCCATTATATATTTGGTTTTATTTCATACATAAACACAATACGAAATAAAAGAAACATATAATACTTATGTAATATTTAATGCAAATTTTAATTTCTCATATAATACTTAATTTGACAGAAAATATAAAACAACTAAATTAAGTCATAAAAGTTGTTCTATATATCTCCTTTACATTTATAGCTGAAATTTAATAAAAATATTCAAGTTACCTGAACTCTTAGGTGACCTTAAGTAAGTAATGTACCTGTTTCTAAACCCAAAACCCTACTGTGGATAACATTAATATCTTTCTCAGCAGTTGGACAAAAGAGGTAACATGTACAGATAGTTTTGATGCAAACTTAGAAAATAATATGAGTTATAATTATACTTTATATAAAAATTAATATTGCTAAACACAAGCTCACCAATTTTATATTACCCAGAGTTGTGATTGTTGATTATTAGCTATTTTTCACTTCAGCATTATCAACAGTTGAAATCTCAGCTCTCTGAATCCAAGAAAGGAAAAAAGAAGCCATGATTCTGACACTGTTACATCTTTCAGGCCTCCCAAATTAGTATTGAGTGGATGGCACTACCAAGTTCAGCAGGCAGTTTGGGATGACCCTCCCCACCTTTTACTTTAGCAATGTCTTCTGTATGTTGTATCAACTGCTTCATTTGGGAGTAAGCAATCCCTTCGGGTTTCTCCCTTCACAGTTTAGAAGCATAGGTGTATGGGTTCCTATCTTGAAAGTGCCTTTCCATTGTTGTAGTACAGAACAGGAGAGATGTCCTAATGTCATTAATCTCTTTAATAAGCACAGTCTCCCTTCCAGTAAATTTCTTGATTATAGCAATAAACTTCCTAGTGTTTCATTTCTCTTCAGAAAGTATATTTCATGTTTCTAACTGCCATACTTGCCAATTTTTATTGTAGACCTGAACAATCTTCTTTTGACCACACAACTTTTATTTATTTATTTTTACATTCCAGATTTTATATCCCCTCCTGGTCCACACTCTGACTGTTCTACATCCCATACCTCCTCCCAGCCCCCTCCCCCAACTATACGAGAATGTCCCCACCCACCCACCCTACCAGACCTCTAAACTTACTTTGCCCTAGTCTCTTGAGGGTTAGGTACATCTTCTCTAACTGGTAGAGAAGCAGTGCTCTGCTGTGTATGGATTGGGCACCTCATCTCAGCTATTGTTTGCTGCCTGGCTGGTGATCCAGTGTCTGAGAGATCTTGGGGGTCCAGGTCAAATGAGACTGTTGGTCTTCCTACAGGTCGCCCTCCCCATCAGCTTACTCGAGCTTTTCCTTAATTCAACCAGAAGGGTCAGCAGCTTCTGTTCATTGTTTTGGTGTACATTATCTGCATCTGACTCAGCTGCTTGTTGGGTCTTTTGGAGGGCAGTCATGATAGGTCCTTTTTGTGAGTGCCCCATAGCCTCATAATGTCGTTAGGTCTTAGAGACTTCCCTTGAGCTGGATCCCAGTTTGGGCTTCTCGCTGAACCTTCTTTTCCTCAGGGTCTTCTCCATTTTTTCCCTGTAGTTCTTTCAGACAGAATAATTATGGGTTATTATGTAAATGGGAATTTTCATAAACAGATGGCTAATGGCTCACATTATATGATCAATAATTGATAAGTGGGACCTCATGAGACTGAAAAGCTTCTGGAAAGCAAAGGACATAGTCATTAAGACAAATCAGCAACCTACTGATTGGAAAAAAAAACTTCACTAATCCCTCATTTGATAAATGGCTAATATCCAAAATATATAAAGAACTCAAAAAGCTAACCACAAAAATAAAACCAAAAAAGCCAATCAAAAAATGGGGTATAGAACTAAACTGAGAACTCACCACAGATAAATCTTGAATAGCTGAGAAATATCTAAAGAAATATTCAAAGTCCTTAGTGATCAGAGAATTGTAAATCAAAATGGCCCTGAGATTTCACCTTATAACACTCCTCTAATATTGTTGAGACACCAAATTTATACAACCACTCTGGAAATCAATTTGGAGGTTCCTCAGAAAATTGGAAGCACATCCACCTAAAGATCCAGAAATACAACTCTTGGGAATGTACCCAAATGATGCCCCACCATGCCAAAGGGGTACATGTTCCACTATGTTCATAGAAGCCTTATTTGTGATAGCTGAAAGCTGGAAACAACCCAGATGTCTCGTGACAGAAGAATGGATACAGAAAATATGGTTCCTTTACACAATGGAATACTACTCAGATATAACAATGAGGACATCCTGCAAGCAACTGGATGGAACTAGAAAATATCATCCTGAGTGAGGTAACACAGACCCAAAAGGGCATACATGTATGTTTTCACTAATAAGTGGATATTAGCCAAAAAAAAATAAACAATAGCCAAGATACAGTCCACAGAACTCAACAAACTGAGGGATCATCCAAGTGAGGATGCCTCCGACAGAAGAAAGCAACCACAAGGGGGGAGGAAAATGGGGTTTGTGCTGGGGGAGAGAGGATCTAGTATTGGGTGGGGGAAAGAACTGAAGCCTGCGGTCCCAACAGAAAGAATGGAAACATGTGAGCTTGGGATGAAGGAGGCTGGGAGGACTCTCCATAACCAGAGACCTGGGAAGTGAGAAACTCTCAGGACTCAATTGGGGGACCCTAGATGAAATGCCCTATACTGGGGAGAGGGAACTTCTGAATCCACCTCCTACAGAAAGAGGGCAGCAAGCAAGGGATGGGGTTGTTATCCTACAGTCAAATTATGAACAATATATATAGGTCAAACTATATCACAGGCTCAATCTTTTTATGCCTTAAAATTTCATCCATCAAAAATATTAGTACACTGTTCAAGTAGCCTCATGTAAATTTTTAGGCCACAGATAGAAAACAAATTTTGAGGTATTTGCATTTGCTTGCTTTTCTTTTTGCTTTTGTTGGTTATTTTTGCAAAAATATTACCCACACGGCCTCTAGCCTTGTTACTAATATTGCTCCCTCAGAAACCTCTTGTATAAATCTCTATTATATGTTCATTGTCTTCAGCACTTTTGTCCTCTAAACTTCTAATTGAATGGCCCAATAATTAAGTTCTACTTGCATATTAAATCTTTTACTAGTTTGCTCTAAAGCTCCAAACTTTCCAGCATTCAAAAACAATTTAAAAATAAAAAAAAATAGAACAAAAACAACAAAAAGGAAAGAAACAAACAAAAACAAAGGAACAAACAGGAACATTATCAGGTTCAACAGAGCAATACCTAACTCAGTGTTACCAACTTTTCTATTCATTATTTTTTGTTGCTGTTAAAACTTACCATGACAAGAAACACATTATTGAAGAAAGACTTTAAACTATTGTTCCTAAGGACCAGAGTCCACCATTCCTGGGATGTCCTGGTAGCAGGAAGTCAGGTCAACACACAAATAAAAGATAAATGAAACTATTCAATGAGGTAATAAATATTCAATTTCTACTCCTATTGATACATGTTTAGGAGGAAAAACTGAGCTCCTACATCAAATAGATAAGAGTTTATTCTAGAGCCAAATGTGAGTGGTTGAGGCCTGGGAAGACGGAGGTAGATTACCCTAGGCTCCATGTTCCAATGTGAATTAGTTTCCATGGATTTTTAAAAATAATAACAACAAAGAATGTTGTAAATCAAGATGCTTACTGGTAAAATCATTAAGTGAGCAGTTATATGAGAAAGATCAATCTCAACTATAGGCAACAGATGCTATCTGACAGCCTTCTAAGACCTTCCATTGGTAGAGAATAAGGTTTTCTTAAATTAGTATAATACAAAGATGTTTATGTTTAGAGGATAATAGGTCTGATATGGAGATGGGCAAGAGATGGTTTTGGGGAAATTAAGATAGCTCAAAAGAAATTTAAATTAGGCCATCTGATCAGTATCATTCTTAACTCTCTATAGTCACTGAAATTTTTATCTGTAGATCAGCCTATGAAAATAGCTACTTTTCAGAAAATATATTTATGTTACTGGATTTTCAGGGGTCACAACCTTGTCAAATTTGATTCACCCATCATTCTTCATTAAGCCAACTAATGATTCAAATTAATAGGGAAGACCCAATACAGCAGACTTAATCCATATGGACATTTCAGAAATGGCCACAAAGTGATCCAGAAACTTGCCCCAAGTTTGTTTTCAGGAGTCCTGGTTTGAGACTATAATTTTAATAGCATGAAAGAGATATGCATAACAAAACAATCAGGCAAGGTGTGGTTCCCTGTTAACAACTGACTCAACTCCAAGTCTCTCCTGGAAGTTCATTATCTCCTGCAAGTATATCTGACGAGTTATACATTTTTTCCCCAGGAAATAATTTTTTCCCTTGGATGTGCATATTTCCTTTCCAAAGAGGAGATTCCTTGAGAAATACTTATTTCTTGGGGATCTGTATTCAGTACTCTGATAACAAAGAGTAAGTCATAAGTGTGTTCTTGTTCTTCATTTATAGAATATATTAATTCTTGCTGCACAGGCTAATTACAATTTCTCAAGCAAGATGGACCTTTGGAAAGATTCATAACTGCTATAAACATCACCACTGACTAGGAAACAAGTATTCAAATACTAGAATTCAAGCTACCAGTGACTAATTCATTTATTAGAGCAAATTTATGTTTAGACTGTGGCCAACACTTGTATGAAGGGATACTGGCACAAGGGAGGAGCTGATGCTAGGATGTAAAGTGAATCAATAAATACATTTTATAAAATTAAGAAAACAAACAAACAAAATAATAGGACTTTGTGACAGCATAGTCTTCTTGTCTCTGGACATCTGGTGTGGAAAAAGAATCATGCAGGACATGGTGGGGTAAATATGCATATGGGAAGTAAACACAGCTTAAAAGGGATATGCACAGGGTATATTTAACAGAACAAATCAAAAATTACATTCCTAAAATAAGTGGGTATTACCTTTGTTTCAGTACCTCTAAATAACACCATAAAATTATTAATTCTTTAAGGGGTTAATCTACTAATTAGATAAGATCCTTTAGGTACCAAGTAACTTTAAAAAGTATGTCAGCTTTCAAGTAAACCCTCAGCCTGAGCCTCCAGGGAACATGGGATGTTTATTATATACATTCCTCAACAGTTAAAATTGACTCTTAAGACATTAGGTGTGAAAAGGTGTTAATAACGTCCCACTTATTTTAAGAAACATCAAGAATATTTACTAAGTAATCTTTATTCCCATGTTTAACTTTTATTTTAGACTTTGTCTAAAAAGACTTTTTTATTATTATGAATGTACATTAGAAGGGTTTTTCTTCTTTTAATTGATCTCATTACATAGATTTCATTTGATAAGTGTAAACACAACGCCTCACAATGTAATGGCACTTGTTGACAAGTTTGACTTTGCCTTTCATTCTCAGGCCACAAATGATAGAAGGAGAGAACTAAAATCTACAAATTTTATGTTGACCTCCATCCTCCATACATGCCCAGTTGTAAAAACTTTTAAAAATGTCTAATGAAAATAAACCCAGGATTGCTCCTGTCTAAATGAAATACCAGGATAAAGAGTGGAGCAGAGGTTGAAGGAAAGACCATCCAAAGACTGCCTCACCTGGGGAGTCATCTCATATGCAGCCACCAACCCCAGACACTATTGCTGATGCCAGGAAGTGCTTGCTGATAGGAGCCTGATATAGCTGTCTTCTGAGAGGCTCTGCGATAATCTGACAAATACACATGAGGATGCTTGCAGTCAACCATCAGATAAGCACCAGGGACTGCAATGGAGGAGTTAGGGGAAGGACTGAAGGAGCTTAAGTTGTTTGCAACTCCATAGAAAGAACAACCATACCAACCAACCAGATACCCCAGAGCTTCCAGGAACTAAACTACCAACCAAAGAATATACTTGGAGGGACACACGGCTCCTGCTGCATATGTAGGAGAGGATTGCCTTATCTGGCATCAATGGGAAGGGAGGCCCTCCTATTGCATTTGATGACGCAGCATAGAAGAATTCTAGGGCAGTGAGGCAGAAGTGGGGGGCACCCTCATATAAGCAGGGTCGACGGACAAGGGGATGGAGGATTAACTGGGAAGGTGGATAACATTTCAAATGTAAATATAAAAAACAACCAATAAGAAAGGAAATTAATCAAATGAAATGGAAAGAACACTGCATACTAGTTAAGAGAAATATTTGCCATGAGGATATTTTAATTCTTAACATCTATGCCATGAACACAGGGGCATCAATGTTTGTAAAAGAAATATTGCTACAACTTAAATCACATACTGATCTCCACACAGTGATAATGGGAGTCTTCAACATGCCAGTCTCTCCAATGGACAGGTCATCCAGACAAAAAACTAAACAGAGAAATCCTGGACTAAGTTGATGTCATAAACTAAATATACCTAGCGTATGTTTACAGAATACTATACGAAACCAAAAATAATATTCCTTTCTTCCAGCTCCTCACAGAACTTTCTCCAAAATTAGCTGCATGTTAGGGCAAAGAAAAAGTTTCAATAGAAACAAGAAAATTCCAATAACTCCCTCAATCTGACTAGACCACTATGCATGAAAGCTGAGGTATCTTCAACAACCAGAACATTAGATAGTTTACAAAGACATGGAAACAGAACAACTCTGTATGGAATGAAAATGACTTAAGACAGAATTTAAACTAGAACTTAAAGTCTTTGTGGAATTCATAGAAAATGGATACACAACTTACTCAGCCATATGAAATAAAATGAGAGTAATGTGAAGAGGAAACTTCATAGTACTGAGTGGCTACAAGGAAAAAAGTTGGAAAGATCTCATGCTAGCAACTTAACATCATCCTTGAAAGGCCAAGGACTCTAGGATGAAAGAAATTCATCACATCAAAGAGCAGTTGATAATAAGATATTATTAAATTGAGGGATGAAATCAATAAAATAGATATAAAGAGGAAAATGCAAAGAATCAATGAAACAAATAATTGGTTTTTTCTTCTGAATTCCACAAGATAAACAAACATATCTGAACAAATTAAAAACCAGAGAGAAAAATATAAAAAATAAAATCAGAAACAAACTGGAGGATACAACTGACACAAAAAAAAAACCAGAAAAACACAATGACACAATTTAAAAAAATATATAGTCCAAAAAATAAAATATCTAAAAGAAATGCATAACTTCATCAGTAAATACCACTTACCAAAATTTAATTAATATCAGATAAACAATTTAAATGGACCCATAACCTCTAGTGAAATAGAAACATTCATTAAAAGACTGCAAACCAGAAAAAGCCCAGGGCCAGGCAGATTTAGTACAGGAAATAATCAAGCTCAAGTCTGAAAACAATAAATTAGAAACAAAGAGAACAATACAAAGAATCAAGAAAGCAAGTGTCGATTCATTGAAAAGAAATCAGTAAGAAAAACAAACACTTAGTCAAACTAATAGTCAGAGAAAGAATATCCAATTTAATAAAATCTGAAAAGAATAGGAAGACATAACAATAGGCATCAAGGAAATCCAAGAATCATTAGATCTTACTTCAAAAACACGTAATCCACAAAATTGGAAAATTTAAATGAAACAGATGATTTTCTAGATAGATACTGCTTGCCAAAGTTTAATAAGAATCAGGTGAACAATCTAAATACACCCATAGTCCCTAAGGAAATAGATATATTTATTACAAGTATCCCAACCAAAAAAACGGCCCAGAGCCAGAGGGTTTCAGCTCAGAATTCTACCAGATTCAAAGAAGGTCTAACATCAATACTCCTCAAATTATTTCACAAAATAGAAACAGAATATTATTAAATTAAATTTATGAGTCACAGTTACCCACAGATACACAAACCCACCCCCCACCCCCAAGCACACTGCCATCACACAGGGTGGTTTGGTTGTGTGTGGGAGCCCCAGAAATAGATCTGGGTAAGGCTTTATAGTAAGCAGCAAGTAGAGGATGGGGTAGGGTAAGTGTGTAAGCATCTAATTGGAAATCTAGAGTGGCCTTTAACATAATTGGCTGATTGGGGAGTCATACCATAAACTTAATTTCTGCACCCCTGCAGGGGGTGGACTTATAACCTGGTGGTGCAGGTTTGTTTAGGGAGTAACCAGGAAATGCTGGTTTTGTTGAGGGTATAACCTGGAGATATTGGTCTTGTTTGGGATTAGCCTAGAGACTGGAGCTAGGTTCGAAGTAACTAAGAAACTAGTGCTAGGTATCAGCATGCTAGTTTGAATGAATTCAAACTTAGGTCAGGTTCTCCAAAATGGAGTCTGAATATGAATGATTTGGCCTTTCAGATGCAGGGAAAAATACTTTCGATCTAAGAGGACTTTAAGATAAATTTCCTGGGGGGATTAGGAACACAAGGAATATACTTAAAAATAATAAAGGCAATTAACAATAAGCCTATAGCCTAAAGGTTGACCCTAAAGGTTACATCTAGGACCTCTTACAGTTGGTAAATCCTTTGAACAAAGCAGGTGGGTGAAATATATACTAAAAAAATCACTAACCCTCCTATTGGCAAACAGACAGGAAGAAATCACGAAAACAATATACTTCACAATAGACTCAAATAATATAAAATATTTTGGAGTAGCCATAACAAATCAAGCAAAATACCTGTATGATAAAATTTCAAGTTTTAGAAGAGAGAAATTGAGGAAGATATCAGATGGAAAGATCATCCGTGGTTATGGATGGTTAGGATTAACACAGTAAAACTTGCCAAAAGAAATCCACAGATTCAACACATTTGGCATCAAAATTCTAACACAATTTTTTATAGAGCTGAAAAGGACAATTTTCAAACTCATATGGAGTAAAATGAAAGCAAATGAACAACAGGATAGCTAAAACAATCCTGAATAATGAAAGGATTGCTGAAAGCATTGTGTTCGCTGATTGGAAGTTGTACTATATAGCTATAAAAATGCATGACATTGTCATAAAAAATTACACACCTTATTCAATGGAGTCTAACTGAAGACACAAATCCACACACCTGTGGACATTTGATTTTTTTAATAAAGATGTCAGAAATATACACTAGGCAAAAGAAAAGGATCTTCTACATATGGTGCTGGTTAGTCTGGATTGTCTGTATGCAGAAAAATGTAAATCCTCATCACCTACTTATCACTGTGCACTAAACTCAAGTCTGAGTAGATCTCAACATAATACCAGGTGTACAGAATCCAGCAGAAGGGGAAATGAGGAATAATGTTGAACACATTGGCACAGGAGACAAATTTTTGAACTGAACACCAATAGTAATACACTAAATCTAACAATAACAAAAAGGGACCTGATGAAACTGAAAAGCTTCTATAAGGCAAAGGATATCATCAATAGGACAAAGCAGCATGCTACAGAATGGGAAAAGTTTTATTTTATTAACATCACATTCCACAGAGGACTAACATCCATAGTCCATTAAGAAAACTCAAAAACTTGATAAGTATAAAATAAATAATCAAACTAAAATATGGGGTACAGATCCAAAGAATTCTCGATAGAGAAATCCCAAATGCTGAGAAACACTGAAGAAATGTTAAATATCCTTAGCCATCAGGGATATGCAAATCAAAATGTCCCTGAGATTCCACCTTATACCTGTCAGAATGGCTAATTTCAATAACAAAATTGACAGCTCATGCTGGCAAGGATGTAGAGCAAGGGTGCAATTTTCTTTTTATAGTGGGAAGGGAAACTCTGGAAATCAATATGGTGGTTCCTCATAAGGTTGGAAATCAATCTACCTTAAGACCCAGTTATACCATTCTTGGGCATATAGTCAAAGAACAGTCTCTCTTACTACAAGTATACTTGCTTGATTGCATTCATTGTGGCTTTATTCATAATAACCAGAAACTAGAAACAACCTAAATGTCCTTCAACTGATGAATGGATAAAGAACATGTGGTACCTTTACATAATAGAGAATTACTCAACTGTTAAGAAAATGGCATCATGAAATTTGCCGGTAAATAGAACTAAAATACTTATCCTGAGTGAGGATCCTTTGACCCAGCAAGACAAATATAGAATGCATTTACTAATAGGTGAATATTATCTGGTAAGTAAATGATCGTCAAATTATAGTGCACAGACCCAGAGATGTTAGATAAAAAGGAAGGCTCTAAGGGGAGCACATGGATCTCCTTGGAAGGCAACATAGAATAAACCTTGCAGGTGTACTGGTGGTGCTTGTTTTTAGGAGCAGGAGTGATCACATGGGTATGGAAGGAATGAAGGTAGAGTGTAGGGAAGGATATATGGAATTATGGGCTATAGGAGAAGGGTGTATAAACTTACTTTAGTGAATGTATCTTTGAATCTATGAGGGTGACCCTAGTGAGAGTTCCTAGTAATGGAGAATACAGAGTCTCTACTGGCCATTCTTAGTATCCAGGCCAAGCTTCCAATGGTAGGCCAGTATTGCATTTGATTGAGCTGAGTGCTGAGACAGTCCTGTAGAGGTCACAAAAGAACCCAGGATGATCGTGGGACAGACTATTGCCCTCCACAAACAGACACCTGAGGATATTATCCATTCAGCTCTTAAACATAGAGAGATCTAGCTGGTGTCTGCAGATAGACTTCACCACTATGTTCTAGTCTCTTTTGTGACAAATGGTATCTTGCGGCTTAAGGAAAGAGAAACCTGGATATCAGTTTAGCCACAAAACCTTCTACTTACAATGTCCTGCCTTCAAGATATGCTGGGGCTATGGTGACACACACCATGTGGGAGTGGCCTGCAAATGTTTGATTTAACTTGAGACACACACCACATCAGGGAGTCCATGACCTACTCTGCCTTCATGGGCATTAACAAAAGACTACCAAATAACCCAGAAACATAGTATTGGTGGCAAGTTGTCATCAGAAAAGCTTATTTAGGTAGCAAACAGAAACTCACAGCAAGACATTATGAGAGAAGAGAATCTAAATTAGATGTCTCCATCAGGTCTCTCCCCTTAGTGTTTGAGAAACCCCATGGATCAGGGGAGTGGTCAGGAAAAAGTCTGGGAGTCCAAGGGGATGCAGAACACCAGGAGAACTTGACCTACTGAATCAACAGTGCTGGGATCATGCATGTTCACCAAAGAGTGTATCTGCAAGCCCGGGGCCTGCACAGGCTGCACGAGGTCCTCTGCATATATGTTATGACTGTTAGCTTAGTATTTTTGTGGTATTCCTAACAGTGAAAGTTGATGTGTTCCTGACTCATTTGCCCTGTACTAGGGTCTCTTTTCCTGCTATTGGGTTGCCTTTTACATCCTCAATATGAAGTTTTTTCCTTGTCTTATTATATCTTGTTTTTGTCTGTATGTATGTGTTTGGATGTCTCTTGGAAGGATGCCATTTTCAGAAGAGATGGGGGAGCATATCTACACTGCCAGAGAGAAAAGGAGGGGAGAACTGGACAGAGTGGAGGTAAGAGAATTTGTGGTCAGGATGCATTGTATGGAAGAAGCAATTTCCGATAACTAAATTGAAAAGGCTCCAACTAGCAAAATTTCTTCTTAAAATGACTGGTTTTTATATCACAGATACCACACTCCCCTCAAACATCTGGGACCATAGCTGAATAGGAGGCATGAGGTTTATAAGAGACAGATGTCTCAGAGGACTGCAGCAAAATACTGTGTTCCTAGCATGACAGATCCACTGCATTTACAAACTCACAATAGCTATGGTTGCCTACTGCCTAACTAGGACCTGAACAAGATGTACCCAGTAAGTATTTCAGTATGGAGACTGGAAAATATCACTCATCTCCACCCTAACAGGTGACCTATGCATATTTGATGGCTGGTGGGCTGGTTATGGGGGAGGTGCTCGGATATTTTTAGTGTTATAGGCCCTGATAGATTGTTCATGTTCCCAAGAATAGCCTTACACATCTGTGGTTATATACATAGTACAAAATGTACATATTGGATCATTACAGAGAAAAAAAAACATGTTGTTTTTAAGTCTGGGTAAGAAGTAGCTCTTGCAACAGTTAGAAGGAAGTGGGTATGGAACATGCATGTATGAAATCTCAAAGGACTAATTAAAATATTATTAGAAATCGTTTTCTCTGATTTTGCATATGTAAAATCCCACATCAGATTTCTTGTATCTGAAATTAAAGATTTGTACTACCACACAAAGGTATATGAAGGACATTTGATATCTCAGATAATTCCAATTTTATCAATTGCACTAATAGTTAATACATCATAGTATATTTATTAAACTCTATTTATGAGTAACATCCACCTATGCCTTTAAAATGCTTACTTTTTTCATTATTTTGTTTTAAAAAGATTGGATCTTCATGAATAATCGCTGAACATTATATGGTGCTTGCTTTTCTTGCAGTATGAATGTTTCATTAGACATCTAAAGGAATGTACCATCAACTGCGTTACTCATATAACAAAAATTATACTTATTGTTCCTAGGGCTAGAAATCTGAGATAAAGATGAAGTCAGAATTTACTTCTATTGACATCTTTCCTATTGGCTTTTAGTTCATTGTTTCTGACATGCTTTTATAATGTCCTTTTTGTATGTGTGTGTATAGTAAATGTCAGCTGAAAAGACCAATTGTTGGATGAAAGTTCATGCTAATTATACAATAAAAATTAGTTTTCCTTTTAATTGCCATGACTCAAAAATACTTGAATTTTTTTGGTATTTAGGTTTACCTCATTTGTGAGGAACATATTTTGGCCTAAAAGAGTGTCTTTGACATTATACATTTTTGAGTATGCAACCATAAATATGGAAAAAATCGACAAGAGCAAAGGAAGAAGATACATGACAAACAGGAAGGAAAACTACACTTCATTTCAAAAATAAAATGCTTATTTCACTAATACAAATAAATCTGCTAGTCTAGCCAAGTGAAAAATAATAGATTCACTTATAGTGTCAGCAACTTCACTAATTGTGTGAAGCTGGCTAGCTGGCCAGGACCTATGCTATTGAGTGTTCCTTAATTTGAATTAGACAGTTCCTACTTACCACAGGCATGCCATTGCCACTCATTCCACCTTTATGAATATCTTGCTACTTGTCATGATTGATAAATGTTGAAGCTTGGTAGGTCTAATTGTATCTCCCCCTTGGAAGCTTGCAGATTATTTTCTGGTAACATGAAATCTTGACCATGTAAAACAGGCTTTCAGTAGACATCTATCTCAAATCATGAGTCTTGTACTATGTGGTAGCTTCAGGAAGGGGTGCCCACCCTCAACCCTGGAGGGATGGCCAAACCATTGTGAAAGGGTATTGTTTCTTCCTGCCACTGAGCTTTTGTTAGTCTGTGGTACTTGTGGGGATCATTGCTGGACCAAGTGACAACTTCCCTGTGTGTGCCTATTTGTGTGTGTGTGTTAAAATTACTTTTCCCTTCTTCTTCCTTCTTCTATATTGACCTCCCTTCTTTATCCCTAGATAGAGCTCCCTCCATTTTCTTCAGTTTTTCACTTTACATGTCTTATGACTTGTGATTTTCCCCTCTAAAGCCCCTCCCTCACAGTTTCTTTACACACTACCGCTTACTGTGTTCTAAACCTTATCCTCTTATCCACAGATAAGTTTAGGTAACATCCCTCATCAAATAAGCCTCTCTCTGCTACAAATGAATACAGTCAATAAAACCACAACTAGATGCAATGCATGTATAAATGCAGTGTGGAGCCCAGTCCCAACAAACATCTTTACATCATAGCTCCTGTATCTATTGTTTATGGAGGATTAGAGAAAGGTGGCAGAAAAGGTGCATGAGTCAGAATAGCAAGAATTCTGATATGAAACAGTCTCTCCTAGGAATGTCTCCATAAACAAGACTGGAATAATGGCAATTTTGAAAAGCACCTTAAAATAAAAGCAGAAAGTTTTCATGGGGTGCCACCCCTAGGCAAACACCACAGATAGCTAGTAAAATTAATGCCTATTAGAAGGAGAATTTAACTAGTCCCAAGGATGAGACTCTTTATTGGTTGTTCAATACACGGTGGTCAGTCCTGAAGCCATATACACACAAAAATCAAAAGTGGACTCAGCTGGGTTTTATTTGTATATTTGTATACTTACATATCTGGATACGTGTACATAAAAATGATAAAAAAAAGAGACTAGCAACTTGAGAGTAGGGGAACAAAGATAGTGTTCAAGAGATGGTACCTAGTAGGATATGTAGGGAGAAAAGTGAGAGAGGGGTGTAATACAATTATACCTCATTTAAACTATTGGTTTAAATTTATATTTCACCCAAGACAAACAATACTTTTTATAACAAGAGCTTAAATTCAATTGTGATAAGAAGCCTGTATTGTATTACTATAAAATAAGCAAAAATTGAAGCTTGAGGACATGCTCTTGCCACAGCTATGAGAAAAATCCTATATATTGAGGAACAATTTGGTGATATTTAAAAGAATTCATGTATTTCCTCTATTATCTACTAATTTTGAACCATTTTTTGGATTGTTAACATTTGTAAAATGATGCAGGCAAACAATTTTAATAATTATGACATTTGTGATAATAAAGTGTTAAATATTTTATCTAATTTAGAAAATATGTAACTAATGAGGCATCAATTCAATGTAATATTATTCAGTTAGATAACAAGTACTACATTCAAATGTGGAAAATTCACGACAAATTTCTATATATGTTTGGTACACATCCCTTTGTCTCTTCTCAGATCTGTACCTATATTTAATTTATGTATATGTGGTCTTTTATGTAATACAAAAATTAAATGTAAATATCTATAAAAATTCATTATACTTTAGAACAGTATACAGGAAACATACAAGAAGTCTATGTGGATAATGATGATGGAGATAAAAGTGTTAAATAATGTTTTATATAATTTGATTTTCAACTATGCAACCTAAATACTCAAAATACTAAAATAAAATTTAAGGAATTTAAAAACATGTACAAATTTGTATTAGTATTTTGAGCATATATGACTGGGTTGATTTCTTCTTTATTAAAAATTTATCCTGGGCTGGAGAGATGGTTCAGTGGTTAAGAGCACTGACTGCTCTTCCTGAGGTCCTGAGTTGAAATCCCAGCAACCACATGGTGGCTCGCAACCATCTTTAATGGGATCCGATGCCCTCTTCTGGTCTGTCTGAAAACAGCTACAATGTACTATGTTCTTATATATAATAAATAAATCTTTAAAAAAAAAAGTATCCTTCCTACAGGGTTCATATATCATCTGTACAGAAAAACAGTAGAAAATTTAAGTGATTTTAATAATCTTGTCTTACTACTGTTTAAATCGTGAACAAATATTTGTTATTTTACCTTAAAATTTCCTAGGTATCAGGTCATCAGATAATGAAGAATTTTTTTTAACTTTCATATTTTTTTACTTATTTTCCAGGGGAAAATTCACATTTCAATAACAACTTATATCAAACTGCATTTTCTTTTTCTTATTTTATATATTTTTCCCTTTTATTGGATATTTTCTTTATTGACATTTCAAATGTTGTCTTCTTTCCTCGTTTCCCCTCTGGAAACTCCTATCCAATGCCCCTCCTCCTGCTTTTATGAGGGTGCTCCCCACACCTAATCCCTCCACCTCCTTGCCCTGGCATTCGCCTACATTGGGACATTGAGTCATCACAGGACGAAGGGCCTCTTCTCCCATTGATCTTTAACAAGACTATCCTCTGCTACATATGTGGCTGGAGCCATCAGTCGCTCCATGTGTAAAGAGAAGATTTTTTTATTAAAAATAAACTTTTCATATACTAAATTATAATCAGTTCCTGCTTCCCCAACTTCTCCCTAATCTTCCCTAACTCCCTATCCAGTTACTTACTTTCTTTCTTTCTTCAGAATGTTGGGGGGGTAGCAGTAAGGGGGTGTGTATGGGAGAACACACTTATAGAGGAGAGGGAGGGGATATGGGCCTTTTGGACAGGATACTGGGAAAGGGAAAAACATTTGAAATGTAAATAAGGAAATATATCCAATAAAAAAAAAGGAAGAAAAGAAAAAAGAAACAGAAACAAAAATACAAACCAGAATTAAAAATCAAATCAAATATAAACACATAAACACACACACACACACACACACACACACACACACACACACACACACATGCACATACACACACTAAAAGGGATGAAAACAAATACATAAAACACAAAATTGGAAGCCATAATGAAATTGGAAAGCAAAAGTACAATAGTACACAATATTATGCCCAAACAAAGCAATATGACACAAGGAATGATCCTACAAGATACAATTGAGCTAATTTTGTGCTGATCATTTCTTGATGGCCATGTGCTCTACCATTATTTGTGGTTAATATGCTTTACCAATCCTA
The DNA here is from genome assembly GCF_021556685.1 of Rattus norvegicus. Lineage (NCBI taxonomy): Eukaryota > Metazoa > Chordata > Mammalia > Rodentia > Muridae > Rattus > Rattus norvegicus. The sequence continues at coordinate 134,092,571 of NC_141554.1, read as the reverse complement.
CAACAGAAAGAGGCCTTATATCCAAAATATACAAAGAACTCAAGAAGTTAGACCGCAGGGAAACAAATAACCCTATTAAAAAATGGGGTTCAGAGCTAAACAAACAATTCACAGCTGAGGAATGCCGAATGGCTGAGAAACACCTAAAGAAATGTTCAACATCTTTAGTCATAAGGGAAATGCAAATGAAAACAACCCTGAGATTTCACCTCACACCAGTGAGAATGGCTAAGATCAAAAACTCAGGGGACAACAGATGCTGGCGAGGATGTGGAGAAAGAGGAACACTCCTCCATTGTTGGTGGGATTGCATACTGGTACAACCATTCTGGAAATCAGTCTGGAGGATCCTCAGAAAATTGGACATTGAACTGCCTGAGGATCCAGCTATACCTCTCTTGGGCATATACCCAAAAGATGCCCCAACATATAAAAAAGACACGTGCTCCACTATGTTCATTGCAGCCTTATTTATAATAGCCAGAAGCTGGAAAGAACCCAGATGCCCTTCAACAGAGGAATGGATACAGAAAATGTGGTACATCTACACAATGGAATATTACTCAGCTATCAAAAACAACTACTTTATGAAATTCGTAGGCAAATGGTTGGAACTGGAAAATATCATCCTGAGTGAGCTAACCCAATCACAGAAAGATATACATGGTATGCACTCATTGATAAGTGGCTATTAGCCCAAATGCTTGAATTACCCTAGATGCCTAGAACAAATGAAACTCAAGACGGATGATCAAAATGTGAATGCTTCACTCCTTCTTTAAAAGGGGAACAAGAATACCCTTGGCAGGGAAGAGAGAGGCAAAGATTAAAACAGAGACTGAAGGAATACCCATTCAGAGCCTGCCCCACATGTGGCCCATACATATACAGCCACCCAATTAGACAAGATGGATGAAGCAAAGAAGTGCAGACTGACAGGAGCCGGATGTAGATCGCTCCTGAGAGACACAGCCAGAATACAGCAAATACAGAGGCGAATGCCAGCAGCAAACCACTGAACTGAGAATAGGACCCCCGTTGAAGGAATCAGAGAAAGAACTGGAAGAGCTTGAAGGGGCTCGAGACCCCATATGTACAACAATGCCAAGCAACCAGAGCTTCCAGGGACTAAGCCACTACCTAAAGACTATACATGGACTGACCCTGGACTCTGACCTCATAGGTAGCAATGAATATCCTAGTAAGAGCACCAGTGGAAGGGGAAGCCCTGGGTCCTGCTAAGACTGAACCCCCAGTGAACTAGACTGGTGGGGGGAGGGCGGCAATGGGGGGAGGGTTGGGAGGGGAACACCCATAAGGAAGGGGAGGGGGGAGGGGAATGTTTGCCCGGATACCGGGAAAGGGAATAACACTCGAAATGTATATAAGAAATACTCAAGTTAATAAAAAAATGTAAAAAAAAATAAGGGCAAAAAAAATATGCTTAGTAAAGACTCCAATGGGGAATATTTTTCCCTTTGAAAGCAAATTTTCCATTGGGGATAGCTTGTTTGTTAGGTTTGTAAGTTCAGATCTACTACCAACTAGCAGCACTGAGACTGCTCTTGAAACTGTGCATGTCCTGTGTGTGCTGCAATAGTCTCTGTGAGTTTATATGCACATTAGCCATGTTCTGAAGACAGTTTTCCTAGGTGTCGGCTATTCTTATTGGCTCCTTCAGTCTTTCTACTTCCTCTTCTGCATAGCTCATGGAGTGTTGAGGTAAGGATTTTGATAAAGATGAAATTTAGTGCTAAATGTTCCAAAATCTCTCACTGACACATTTTGAGTTTCTGTGTTAATTCCAATCTACAGCATAGAAAGTTTCTATGATAATGACGGTTCTAATCACAGATCTATCAGTGTATTACCACGTCATTAGGAGTCATTTTATTGTCATGTTCTTTTACTAAAACAATATTATTTTTCCAAGTTAAATGACTTATCATTTCTCAGGTTCTTGGCTACCTGGGCATGTAAGGCATGGGATCTGTCTCATGAAGTAGGTTGTAAATTCATTCAAAGTGTGATGGTTATTCACACATTTATGGGACTATTGCACCAGCATTATCTTGCAAGCAGGTCACTGTTGTAGAGACAGGTTTGTAGCTGAGTTTGTGGTTACTTTTCTCCTCTGGTGGCATGCAGAATATTGTTGAGTACTATAAATACTAATCAGTGAGGGTGAAAGACCTATGTAGATATCTACTAATAATCACAAATCATCTTTAAATGTAACTCAATCACTGAGTTTTCAAATCCACCTTAACATTGGAGAAAATAATTTTGTATTTTGAGGAATATTCTTTTGTATTACTGTTAATTACACACTCAAAAAAGATATTTTAGATACTAATAAAATAATAGACTAAAATTAAAATATAATGTTACTCTTTTATGCAAGGAAGGAATTGCTGATGTTAAATTCAGGGTTCTTTGTAAGTATTACAAAGTGGTCCTATTTTTTTCAATTATTTTTTGATTGCTGGGTTTGTCCTCATCTATAGCAATACATTAACACAACCATATGTGCACTTTGGCTGTAGCTTATAGATTAGGATGAGTATACAAGCCATTTCCTTTCTATATACTTTTTAATGTTTTACCTGGGATGCTTTCTGGATGGACTCATAAGTCTCTTCCTCTTGAAAAACAGTCACTAGAAAACTATAAATTTTTTTCAATTGGTTTTTCACAGCTAAAGACAATTTACCTTATAGCCAAAGATAATTTTTATTTGTAGTGGCCATGTTAGACATCCTGTATTAAATTAACTTCACCCAGGAAGGCATGAAAGGTATTGAAATTAAACACCATAAAACTTTAACTTAAAAATATTCAGTAGTCTATTATCAATAAATCATTAAAGGAGTGGGTGTGGAGCTTAGTGTAAGAGGATGGCCTAGCATATGCATGGTCCTGAAAGCACTAAGAATTATCCCTCAGTAGAGAATAAAATATATTCTCTAATTAGTATATGTACTGGCTGGTTTTGTGAGTCAACTTGACACAAGCTGGAGTTATCACAGAGAAAAGAGCCATCCTTGAGGAAATGCCTCCATAAGATCCAGCTGTAAGGCGTTTTCTCAATTAATGATCAAGGGATTGTGTGTGCTGCTATCCCTGAACTGGTAGTCCTGGATTCTATAAGAAAGCCGAGGACACAGCTATAGCATTCCTGGGCTTATACCCAAAAGACGCTCCAAAATGTCACTAGGAAACATGCTCCTCTAGGTTCATAGCAGCCTTATTTATAATATCCAGAAGCTGTAAAGAACCCAGTTGTCTTTCAACAGAGGAATGGATACAGGAAATATGGTACATTTACACAATGTAGTACTACTCAGCTATTAAAATCAATGACTTCGGGGTTGGGGATTTGGCTCAGTGGTAGAGCGCTTGCCTAGGAAGCACAAGGCCCTGGGTTCGGTTCCCAGCTCCGAAAAAAAGAACCAAAAAAAAAAAAAATCAATGACTTCATGAAATTCATAGGCAAGTGGATGGACCTAGAAAATATCCTGAGTGAAGTAACACAATCACACACACACACAAAAAAAAAAAAAACACACATAGTATGCACTCACTGATAAGTGGATATTAGCCTAAAAGTTCCAAATATACAAGATACAATTCACAGACCACATGAGCTCAAGAAAAAGGAAGAGCAAACTGTGGATGCCTCAGTCCTTCTTAAAAGGGGGAACAAAATACTCACAGGAAGAAATAGAGACATAGTGCGGCGGAGTACAGACTGAAGGAAAGGCTCTCCAGAGACTGCTCCACCTGGGGGTTCCATCCCACATGCAGACACCAAACCCAGTCACTATTGCTGATGCCAAGAAGTTAAAGCTGACAGGAGCCTGATACAGCTGTCTCCTAAGAGGCTTTGCCAGATCATGACAAATGCAGAGGCAGATGCTAGCAGCCAACCATTACACTGAGAAGTGGTCCACAATGTAGAAGTTAGAGAAAAGACTGAAGGAGCTGAAGGAGTTTGCAGCCCTGTAGGAAGAATAACAATATCAACCAAGAAGAGCCACCCACCCCCAGCACCCAGGGACTAAACCACCAACCAGAGTATACATGGAGTGAACTAGATGTAGCAGTGGATGACTTTGTTGGGCATCAATGGAACGAGAGGCCCTTGGTCCTGTGAAGGCTTGATGACCCAGTATAGGGAAATGCCAAGACTAGGAGGTGGGTGGGTTGGGAGGCACCCTCAGTTCTGTGCAGGAGGAGAGGACATAGGATAGGGGCTTTCTAGAAGATAAACCGGAAAGGAGATAACATTTAAAATGTAAATAAAATATCCAATAAATGAAAAGAAAAATGAAAGAAAGAAAGTCAAGCAAACCAGGGGGAGCGAGTCATACTCAGCATTCCTCCATGACTTCTTCATCCACTCTTGCCTCCAATTTCCTACCCTGTATGAGTTCTTCTCCTGACTGCCTTTGGTGATGAACAGCAATGTGGAAGTATAAGCTGAATAACCTTTTGTTCCCCAACTTGCTTCTCGGCCATGGATGTTTTGTGCAGGAATAGCAACCCTGACTAGGACAGTATATAATTCTACTTTTAAGACCATTTAGCTAATATCTTATTTTCAGTACATATTTGTGCCACACTTTAATATTACAACATTTTAATAAAATGTGGCCTATGATTATTATTGAAGAAGTTAATCAGCATTTTGAGTTGTAGAAGAAATTTGTCAGAATGGTTTTTATTTTGATTTTTTTTTTTTTGGTTATTGTATTTTGGCCATATATTCAGTTTGCATGTAGGGACTATGGAAAGGGAAGGCAAAAAATACCCTAAAGGACAAGAAATAGTAGAACACAAGTGATACAGAGTATAAAGGGGGAACAATAGGAGACAGTTGAAAAATGGGAGAGAGAAGGGTTGGAGAAAAATGGGAGTAGAAAGAGTAGTAATTAAAATTAATACTAAAGATGTTTAAAACATCCTCATAGAAACCCAATATTTCACAAGCTTAATACATACGTATATATTCATTCTTTGAGCATTTCATATGAAGAGTTTAATTGCAGATACCCTACATAGAAGACAACATTTCTCCCAGAAACCTTATATTTCTGTTAGGGTTACTATTACTGTGAAGAGACACCATGACTATGACAACTTTTATAATATGTTAAACCATATACAGAGTAGCATTAATCCTGTTATAGCCTATAGTTACAATAAAGTCATAAGGCAATATGAGGTTCGCATAGAATTTAAATAGATGACATTTTCATTTTGGCCTGTTGCATGAATTTAAAGATATTGGAAAAATTATTAAATGTTTCCAGAATTAGTGCATTGCTCTGTGTGAAATAATGCTTTATACATTGTAGTCTTGATGTTGGTTGACACTGGATTCAAGATTCACTGAGAGCATTTACCTCTTAAATGTTAACTAAATGTTCAGTAGAATGTTGAAATGATCAGCATTTGTGACATTTTACTCCATTTAAAACACAGAAACAGAAATATGACATTTGGAGCAAAATATAACTCATAGGTGATTTTAGAAGACTCTCTTGATTTGGGCCAAAAGTAGCTTGTTTTTATATTCTTAACACCTGAGCCTTAGTACACTATGAAGTGCTCTATTGACAGGTGACCCTGAAATGACTGTAGGATATTCAGACAGACATTCTATTAAGCTAAATTTACTACATAATGCCCTAAAGTGGACATAGGCATTTTTATGAATATTAAATGTGAAGGCAAACAAAGGAGGTTTCTTTTCTCAATTGTCATTGAAGCAGAACATTAAAACAATATCTACTTCTTAAGAACCATCAATTAATCAGCGTTAATATATTCTGTCAACTCTAAAATTTAAAATGAGTTCTATTCAAAGTGTTTTATGTGGTATAGGATCTTAAATATGACTTGGAGATACAATAACCTAAAGCATTTCAAGAGAATATTTTTAACATTTGGAGGGATGAGGGAGATAAAATCATAATTGAATCCGATTGAAGGAAAATTAAATTGATCAGAGTGGAGGAACAATTCTATACACTAAAAAGAGTTCTTTATTTGGGATATAATACAAAATGATATAATTTCAGTTCAAATAAATTGAAAAAAAGCAGTATTTCTACATCAAATTTCAACAAATTTGATAACTGTTTCTCTTGATACTTATTAGAATAAATTAAAGTGGATTGAAAAATTTGCATTTGATTCCTGCATGTAACTTTCAAAGTTTTAAAACAGGGCCTTCCTCTTCTAAACCATTTATCTTGGTATTTCTAATTTAATTGATAAAAGAAATAGCAAACATATAGCATTTGTGTGTTTGAGAACAAAAAGCACTTTTTAAAGACAGAATGTGTATATACTTTATATAAAGATGGTTTCTATCCTAGCTGGGTTTGGTGACAGCTGCCTAGAATGCCTTCATGGTAAGTATTGAAGCAAAAAGTTAAGAAATTCCAGGAAAATCTGGAATACATCATTATTTCTTGCTACTCTGGGTTGCAGAAAAAAGAATAGTCTTAGAAAACAAATGGAAGTGTGTCTTAATTGTTTTTACATTTAATAATGTAATTTTACACATTGTACTTGAGAAAGTGAGAAGGAATTTAAAAGATTGTTTAATATAAGGATAGTGAATAACATATAGATGTAGCAAGTATTTTCATGCATTGAATTTAAGAAGTTACAGACTGAGGTTTGACTTTAGACAGCTATTTTAGGCTTGGAAAAACAGTCTTCTGGGAAAAACAGTCATAACTTGAGAAATTTTTCTCAGATTGTTCTATTTAAGCAAATATTACCACAAATTTGCTGGGTTGCCCCTTGACTTTCAAGAAAAGTTGACATTGTTCATGATGATAGTTTTCCATTAAAAAAAGAGATGTGGTTCTCTGTATTTATTGGGAGTATATATTTATTTTTATCTCAGAAATCACTCATGCAAAATATCCTATGTTCTCATTTTTCTAGCTGTGTGTCAACATTAATTTATAAAGTGTTTTCATGTCTAAGCTATAGTCCATTGTTCTTTTCTTTTTATGCCCAATTTGTATTATAACCTATTGTTCTGTTGCGAATTTTTGTATGCACATATGGGAAATAATGGGATATTACACAAGAACACACATTATTTTCTCTCTACCTTGTATAACAGGTAAGATCTGGCAAAGTTCGTTCAGGAAAGACAGAAAGTTAGTCTACATTTTGGACTCTGTAATTATAAAATTTGTTACATATTTCAAATCATTAAATTCTAGTAAATACCAGTAAAATGGTCTTTTCTAGTTTCTGAGATTTGGAATGCATAAAATTACCACATTAAGCTCTAAAATACCAGAATCTTTTCTGCATAGATAAAATTACACAATGATAGATATGGTGATTATATTGTTTTGATAATTATAAGTATTGATATTAATTGAATTATTAAAGACATTACTATTCATTTTTAACTGAACAGAAAATTATTCATGGTGATTTCTTTGGAATATTAAGATAATTGCATTAGACATATAAGCTAAAATACCCTTTCCTGTACAAGCTTATCACAGCTATTTGAAAACCTAGCTAAGAGGTAAGATTTTATTCACTTTTATGATTTTATTTCTGAATATTTAAGGGACATAATGAACACAAAAAAGACTGTCTGATTATAGTACATCACTGATAGATATGACGGCTGGAATTCCTACAGGACAGGAATCTGGAGGCAGAAACTAAAGAGAAAACAAGGGATTATTGTTTCCTGGCTAGCTTCTTGTGTCTTTTTTTAAAAAAAATATTTTAATTAGTTTTTACTGGATTTTTTAAAATTTATTTACATTTCAAATGTCATCCCCTTTCCTGGTTTCCTATCCATAAATGTCTATCACAATCCCCCTCCCTCTTCTTCTATGAAGGTGTTCCCCTTCCTCAACCACTCCCCCCTCCAGCCTCCCATCCTGACATTACCCTACACTGGAGTATCCAGTCTTGGCAGGACTGAAAGCTTCTTCTCCCATTAGTGCCCAACAAGGCCATCCTCTGCTACATAAGAAGCTGGAGCTATGGATCTGTCCATATGTACTCTTTGGGTAGCTGTTTAGTTCCTGGGAGTTCTGGTGGTTGGTATTGTTGTTCTTATGGGGTTGCAAGTCCCTTCAGCTCTTTCAATCCTTCCTCTAACTCCTCCAATGGGGACCCCGTTCTCAGTCTAATGGTTTGCTTCTAGCATTTGCTTCTGTATTTCTCCTACTCTGGCTGAGACTCTAAGGGGACAGCTATGTCAGGCTCTGGTCAGCATGCACTTCTTGGCTTCATTAATATTGTCTAGGTTTGGTATATATATATATATATATATATATATATGTATATATGTATATATGTATATATGTATATGTATATATACTCTATATATGGTATATACATGGTATATATACATATATATATATGTATATATACATATATATGTATATATGTATATATGTGTGTGCATATATATATATATATATATATATATATATATATATATATATATGCTGGATTCCCAGGTAAGGCAGGCTCTGAAATTTCCATTCCTTCAGTTTCTACTCCAAACTTTGTCTCCATATCTCCTCCTATGAATATTTTTGTTCCCCCTTTTAAGAAGGACTGAAGTATCCACACTTGGGTTGTCTTTCTTCTTCAGCTTTCTGTGGTCTGTGGATTGTACCTTGGGTAATTCGAGCTTGTCTTACTTAGATTTTCTTATAAGACACAGGACCACCTAGTAAGGATGAACAACTCACAGTAATCTGGGCCCTCCCACATCTATTATTATTAAAAACATGTCCCCGAGTAGTTGCCTAAACTAATCTAATGGCAACATTTACAAATTAGGTTTCCTCTTCTTAGATGAGTACAGCTTTTGTCAAGTTCAAAAAAAATGACCAGGGTTTTTTTTCATCCTCATTTTCACTTGTGTAAAAATTATTTGGATAAAAGTCAAAACAACCCTGAGATTTCACCTCACACCAGTGAGAATGGCTAAGATCAAAAACTCAGGTGACAGCACATGCTGGCAAGGATGTGGAGAAAGAGGAACACTCCTCCATTGTTGGTGGGATTGCAGACTGGTAAAACCATTCTGGAAATCAGTCTGGAGGTTCCTCAGAAAATTGGACATTGAACTGCCTGAGGATCCAGCTATACCTCTCTTGGGCATATACCCAAAAGATGCCTCAACATATAAAAGAGACACGTGCTCCACTATGTTCATCGCAGCCTTATTTATAATAGCCAGAAAATGGAAAGAACCGAGATGCCCTTCAACAGAGGAATGGATACAGAAAGTGTGGTACATCTACACAATGGAATATTACTCAGCTATCAAAAACAACGAGTTTATGAAATTCGTAGGCAAATGGTTGGAACTGGAAAATATCATCCTGAGTGAGCTAACCCAATCACAGAAAGACATACATGGTATGCACTCATTGATAAGTGGCTATTAGCCCAAATGCTTGAATTACCCTAGATCCCTAGAACAAAGGAAACTCAAGACGGATGATCAAAATGTGAATGCTTCACTCCTTCTTTAAATGAGGAAAAAGAATACCCTTGGCAGGGAAGGGAGAGGCAAAGATTAAAACAGAGACTGAAGGAACACCCATTCAGAGCCTGCCCCACATGTGGCCCATACATATACAGCCACCCAATTAGACAAGATGGATGAAGCAAAGAAGTGCAGACCGACAGGAGCCGGATGTAGATCTCTCCTGAGAGACACAGCCAGAATACAGCAAATACAGAGGCGAATGCCAGCAGCAAACCACTGAACTGAGAATAGGTCCCCTATTGAAGGAATCAGAGAAAGAACTGGAAGAGCTTGAAGGGGCTCGAGACCCCAAAAGTACAACAATGCCAAGCAACCAGAGCTTCCAGGGCCTAAGCCACTACCTAAAGACTATTCATGGACTGACCCTGGACTCTGACCCCATAGGTAGCAATGAATATCCTAGTAAGAGCACCAGTGGAAGGGGAAGCCCTGGGTCCTGCTAAGACTGAACCCCCAGTGAACTAGTCTATGGGGGGAGGGCGGCAATGGGGGGAGGGTTGGGAGGGGAACACCCATAAGGAAGGGGAGGGGGGAGGGGGATGTTTGCCCGGATACCGGGAAAGGGAATAACACTCGAAATGTATATAAGAAATACTCAAGTTAATAAAAAAAAAAAGTAAATGTAACTTGATCTCTCTATTGGCCTACTTTTACCATTGCTGGTTTTAATGACAGTATTCTGAAATAATTACATGTAGAATAATCCATTCTAGAAAGCTAATTACATATTTTCCTAAAATCAAAATACAGCAATAATTATATAAAATTTAGAACTGTAGAGACTGACGCTTCATTTCTTTCTACTATTCATAATTGCTAAAACCTTTTCCCTTTCTGGGCCCTCCTAAATCTTTTCTAGTTTTTTTCAAATTATAATTTAATTACATTTATACTTTGTCCTTTTGCCATGCAGGCTCTTGTATAAACCTCTCTCCACTCTTTTTTAATTCATGGCCCCCCTTTTCACTCACTGTTATTGCACACATATATGCATTTGTATATAAATATATATTTCTAAACCTGTTTTCATTACCAACCATTTCTCTCTCAACAACCATTTGGTGTGTTCTTCCTTGAGGAAGAATATTTCTTCTGTTCCCAGAACTTTTCAGTTACCTGTTGTTTTTTATATGGGGTTCAGGGATTTTCAGTTTTTTCCTATCCACTTCGGCATAACACTCCTATCATTTCTGATCAAATCGTCATTAGGCAGTCACATTAGTGAGACTTTTAAGATATAGAAGAACAACATCAGCTGATCGGACCCAGTGCTCCCAGGGACTAGACTACCAACCAAGGAGTGTACAGGGAGGGAGTCATAGCTCTAGATAAATAGGAAACAGAGAATGGCCTTGTCTGATATCAAGTAGATAGGAGGCCCTTGGTCCTGCAGAGGTTTGATGCCCCAGTATAGGGGGATGTCGGAAGGGTGGGGTGGGCGAGGGTAAATGGGTGGGGTAGCACCCTTATAGAGGCAAAGGAGAGGGAGGAGAGTGAGGTTGTGGGATGGGGTGTTTGTGGAACAGTAACAAGGAAATGTGATATCATTTGAAATGTAAGCAAATTGAATGATTAATTTTAAAAATTATGTAGTTTCTCACATTAATAAGAGACAGAAATTCTGAGCAAACTTAAGGACCTTCTGGCTCTGAACATCTTTCTGATTCCTCTTCTGTAAAGTTCCCTTAACATTTGGTGCAAGAGTGCTTTGTAGATATATCCATTCGTACTATGCTCCATAACTGTATTTTGAATAGCTTTTTCTATATTGGTCCCCATCTGTTGCAAAAAGTCATTTCTTCAAAAAGTGATGAAGTTTATACTTATCTGTGTGCATAAGACAAATGTTAGATTATTGTTAGGGATTATGTTTTAGTAAATTAATGCCTATAGATTCTCCCCAGTAACCATAATTTCACTAGCACTGAGTCTTTAGCTAGGTTTCTGGTATAAGACTTAGTTTCCTTATGTTGGGTGGGCCTTAAGGCCAATTAGAGAGATATTGATTAACACCAGGGTTTGTGTGGCACTACTCGCCTTTAGTGTATTGTGTATTAGTGTATTGTGTCATTGATCTAGGTCATAGGTATTATAGGTGGGTAAGACTCCCCCCTTGCTCCTTTGGAAGATTACAAGGCACCTTCTGATATAATGAAAGCTAGTCCTCAGGAAGTGGGAATGGAAGAAATGCAGAGAAAAGCAAATTCCCTTTCACCGTAGATGGGATTGCAAACTGTTGCAGTCACCATGGAGATCTGTGAGAAGAATTCTCGAAAAGGTAAACAATTCAGCTATATGATTTAGTTTATCAATCCTAGGCATATGCCCAAGACTTGACATCATATTCCTCAGGTACTTACTCAACCATGTTCATTGCAGATCTGTTCACAATAAATAAGAAATGGAAAGAATTTAAATGTCTTATAATCAAAAAGTGAAAAATGAAAATACTGTAAATGTGTATTGTGGAACATCATTTAGTTGTAGTGAAAAATGAAATCATAAAAGTTGCAGAAATATGGATAGGTGAAACTAGAAAAGGTGATTTTAAGTGAGGTAATCCAGTCTCAGAAAGAAAAACATTGCATGTTCCTTCTTATTAGAGGCTCACATGTCCAAATCTTGAGAGGTTGGTATATAGCGTGTGGTAGCTACATAGACCAGCCAAGTAAATCAAGAACATTGCCAGAATAGGGGAGCTGAGGATCAATAATGAAGGGACCAGAAGCATATAAGTAATCTAATAAGGGAAATGGGAAAAGAGGGAGTCTCCTAGGGGAGGAAAGGTAGGTAAATACAGAAGGGTAAATGGGTATATCAGATTATCACTGATCAGAGAGGGGAAATGAAAGAGAGGGTCTTTAGGGAAGGGAGTAGATAAATACAGGGGAAGGAGGGAGGAGGGAAATTAACAATAATATTTTCTGAAAGCAGTCGTTAAAGGTCTCCCAACCAAAAAGAGCCTAGGTCCAGACGGGTTCAGTGCAGAATTCTATCAGACCTTCATAGAAGACCTCATACCAATACTATCCAAACTATTCCACAAAATTGAAAGAGATGGAGCACTACCGAATACCTTCTATGAAACCACAATTACTCTTATACCTAAACCACACAAAGACACAACGAAGAAAGAAAACTTCAGACCAATTTCCCTTACGAATATCGACGCAAAAATACTCAATAAAATTCTGGCAAACCGAATCCAAGAGCACACCAAAACAATCATCCACCATGACCAAGTAGGCTTCATCCCAGGCATGCAGGGATGGTTTAACATAAGGAAAACCATCAACATGATCCATCATATAAACAAACTGAAAGAACAGAACCACATGATCATTTCATTAGATGCTGAGAAAGCATTTGACAAAATTCAACACCCCTTCATGATAAAAGTCCTGGAAAGAATAGGTATTCAAGGCCCATACCTAAACATAGTAAAAGCCATATACAGCAAACCAGTTGCTAACATTAAACTAAATGGAGAGAAACTTGAAGCAATCCCACTAAAATCAGGGACAAGACAAGGCTGCCCACTCTCTCCCTACTTATTCAATATAGTTCTTGAAGTTCTAGCCAGAGCAATCAGACAACAAAGGGAGGTCAAGGAGATACAGATCGGAAAAGAAGAGGTCAAAATATCACTATTTGCAGATGATATGATAGTATATTTAAGTGATCCCAAAAGTTCCACCAGAGAACTACTAAAGCTGATAAACAACTTCAGCAAAATGGCTGGGTATAAAATTAACTCAAATAAATCAGTAGCCTTCCTCTACACAAAAGAGAAACAAGCCGAGAAAGAAATTAGGGAAAAGACACCCTTCATAATAGACCCAAACAATATAAAGTACCTTGGTGTGACTTTAACCAAGCAAGTAAAAGGTCTGTACAATACGAACTTCAAGACTCTGAAGAAAGAAATTGAAGAAGACCTCAGAAGATGGAAAGATCTCCCATGCTCATGGATTCGCAGGATTAATATAGTAAAAATGGCCATTTTACCAAAAGCGATCTACAGATTCAATGCAATCCCCATCAAAATACCAATCCATTTCTTCAAAGAGTTAGACAGAACAATTTGCAAATTCATCTTCTGGAATAACAAAAAACCCAGGAGAGCTAAAACTATCCTCAACAATAAAAGGACTTCAGGGGGAATCACTATCCCTGAACTCAAGCAGTATTACAGAGCAATAGTGATAAAAACTGCATAGTATTGGTACAGAGACAGACAGATAGACCCATGGAACAGAATTGAAGACCCAGAAATGAACCCACACACCTATGGGCACTTGGTTTTTGACAAAGGAGCCAAAACCATCAGATGGAAAAAAAGATAGCATTTTCAGCAAATGGTGCTGGTTCAACTGGAGGTCAATATGTAGAAGAATGCAGATCGATCCATCCTTATCACCCTGTATAAAGCTTAAGTCCAAGTGGATCAAGGACCTCCACATCAAACCAGATACACTCAAACTAATAGAAGAAAATCTAGGGCAGCATCTGGAACACATGGGCACTGGAAAAAATTTCCTGAACAAAATACCAATGGCTTATGCTCTAAGATCAAGAATCGACAAATGGGATCTCATAAAACTGCAAAGCTTCTGTAAGGCAAAGAACACTGTGGTTAGGACAAAACGGCAACCAACAGATTGGGAAAAGATCTTTACCAATCCTACAACAGATAGAGGCCTTATATCCAAAATATACAAAGAACTCAAGAAGTTAGACCACAGGGAGATAAATAACCCTATTAAAAATGGGGTTCAGAGCTAAACAAAGAATTCACAGCTGAGGAATGCCGAATAGCTGAGAAACACCTAAAGAAATGTTCAACGTCTTTAGTCATAAGGGAAATGCAAAGCAAAACAACCCTGAGATTTCACCTCACACCAGTGAGAATGGCTAAGATCAAAAACTCAGGTGACAGCACATGCTGGCAAGGATGTGGAGAAAGAGGAACACTCCTCCATTGTTGGTGGGATTGCAGACTGGTACAACCATTCTGGAAATCAGTCTGGAGGTCCCTCAGAAAATTGGACATTGAACTGCCTGAAGATCCAGCTATACCTCTTTTGGGCATATACCCAAAAGATGCCCCAACATATAAAAAGACACGTGCTCCACTATGTTCATAGCAGCCTTATTTATAATAGCCAGAAGCTGGAAAGAACCCAGATGCCCTTCAACAGAGGAATGGATACAGAAAATGTGGTACATCTACACAATGGAATATTACTCAGCTATCAAAAACAATGACTTTATGAAATTCGTAGGCAAACTGTTGGAACTGAAAAATATCATCCTGAGTGAGGTAACCCATTTACAGAAAAACACACATGGTATGCACTCATTGATTAGTGGCTATCAGCCCAAATGCTTGAATTACCCTAGATGCCTAGAACAAATGAAACTCAAGACGGATGATCAAAATGTGAATGCTTCACTCCTTCTTTAAAAGGGGAAAAAGAATACCTTTGGCAGGGAATAGAGAGGCAAAGATTAAAACAGAGACAGAAGGAATACCCATTCAGAGCCTGCCCCACATGTGACCCATACATATACAGCCACCCAATTAAACAAGATGGATGAAGCAAAGAAGTGCAGGTAGACAGGAGCCGGATGTAGATGTCACCTGAGAGACACAGCCAGAATACAGCAAATACAGATGCGAATGCCAGTAGCAAACCACTGAACTGAGAACAGGACCCCCGTTGAAGGAATCAGAGAAAGAACTGGAAAGCTTGTAGGGGCTCGAGACCCCATATGAACAACAATGCCAAGCAACCAGAGCTTCCAGGGACTAAGCCACTACCTAAAGACTATACATGGACTAACCCTGGACTCTGACCTCATAGGTAGCATTGAATATCCTAGTAAGATCACCAGTGTAAGGGGAAGCCCTGGGTCCTCCTAAGACTGAACCCCCAGTGAATGTAATATTTGGGGGGAGGGCGGCAATGGGGGAAGGATGGGGAGGGGAACGGTCATAAAGAAGGTGAGGGGGAGGCGTTAGGGTGATGTTGGCCTGTAAACCGGGAAAGGGAATAACACTCGAAATGTAAATAGGAAATACTCAAATTAATTAAAAAATAATGTTTTGTGAAAAATTAACACAAGGAATTATATTATTACCTATATATCCCTAAATGCACACAATTGTGTGTATAAATATACATCTATGGTTTTAGTAAACTTTCCTCATCTGGAATGATGTTTCTCCTTCCAGGAGCCAAAGTCCACCTAAAATGTCCCAAATAGCAAACATGAGAGGCCATTTTTTAAGTTATGGCCAGGGCTGCCTAAGAGACTCTCAAAAAATACAGTCTATTGTTTGTCCCCTTGGTTACTCTTCATGAGTGGAAATTACCTATGGATGAAAACAACATGAGCTAAAAAACTGGGACCCAGTTATCCCTGAGCTTGAACTGATTTGAATCTTTTATATGCAAACAGCCATTGTACAAACATACTGATCAAATATATAGGAAAATTTTTAATCAGAACTTAGTACTTTTGTGCAAATCATTACCAGGTCTAATTAAAGAGTAAAATAAATGTCAGTCCTATAGTTTGCACATTCCTAGGAAGTGAGAATCAAAATTTGAATGAGAATAAACCCAAGTACTTGTAAAGTGTACTTTAAAATGAGGACGGAAAACTTTCAAGAAATTTACATAAATATAGATAGACTGACAGACTGACAGACAGACAGACAGATATATTGTAATAAGTCTTATAAAGGAAAGCTACATGACTCTGAAATCCTAGGTAAAACATTTATTTCCATTGTTCATAGTATATTTGTCTGAACCATAGCAGTTATCATTGCTTTATATGTACTACCTTGTGATGAGTTATACAGTTTATATTCACATGTAGAGTAGTATTGGCACAGAAGACTGAATGGTAATATAATCTGCAGCATCTCTAATCACAGATGCTAGATGTTGATAAAAGTACAGAAATTTTTAATCTTTTGCTATTATGAAGTGGGAAATTGATATAAAGATATATAAGGCCTCTGAGAAAGTACATATATATTCAAAGGAGTCAAACATTTAAATAAAAATTGTCTGGACTATTAGTGACTTAATTTGTTATATTAAAGAACAATTCAAAATTTAAGCATGTCTTTTATAGGTTGAAACAGAAGGTGGGCTATGTTGCACGCATGCCAAATCATTAAGAAATCTAGTTACAAGACAATGTCACTTGATGGCAGCTTTCAGCAGATGGATACCAGCATATGTGCACTACTGAGCATGATTAATTGAATGACCTGGGATTAGGTTTCTCAGGAAAAAAAAGTATATAATAAACTACAGATAGGGAAAGGAGATCTGTGAAATCTCATGGCTTGCCAAATTAAAAGTTTGCAATATTTCTCTAAGTACTATTAGTTACACAAATCATACTTCAAGGATGCACAAGCTGTTACAGTTAGTAGTAAGTAGTCTAGTCAGTGTTTAAATTAGCTTCCCAGAAAATTACAGATTTTTCCCCTTTAATTGAAAAGGTGTGCTCATTTTGCTTCTCAACGCCATATATGTGTAAATAATAATACACTCCTCATAGAAGCAGGGGAGGAGGGTGGTATAGCAAATTTCTGAAGGGGAAACGAGGAAATGTGATAACATTTGAAATGTAAATAAAAAATGCAATTAGGAGCAGCAGACCAAGACCAAAGCTGGAAAGAGTTCTTTGATTTTCAGAGAAAATAACACCTATCACCACAGTATTCTTTACAGTATTGCAAAAAGAAAAAGAAAAAGAAAAAAACAACACTACTTTCATTACAAGTCCAAACTTCATGGGAGTAGCATATGCCATTGATTAAGAATGTTAGCAAATAAAAGAGATTGTGGTTAGGAAATTTTATCTCCACATGAACATAAAGAAAGTAGATCATTTTTCACATATGCTTACTTCCCTTAAATGCACAGAAACCAATAAAGCAAAGTACATTTTTATTCTATTGTTAAAATCTAAATAAGGGTTATTTTACATGTAATGCTGGCTATTCCTGGGTTTAATTTCTAAAATTCTAGAAATATCCCTTATTAAAGACAACTGTTTGCCAAGTACCAGTTATAGCATAAACACTGCATTAACAGTCATTTACTAAGTACTTTTGGACCTATATGATCACAATATTGTACAGCAAGGCTATGTATTTACTTCTTTAAACCATACTCATTTCATGCAATATTTTAAATTTTATATTCTATAAATTAACGCAGACACTAATACTCATGAATATTTACTATTAGAGGTTGATAGAAAATATACATGTTCTTATGCTTTTATGATATAAAACCCAATATTACTAAGAAACAGTCTGTACCAAAAGAGAGAAACTACACATGTGTTAAACATACCAGAAACTGCAAATACTACATTTACATAAATTTCTTTTATTGTGCTATACCTCTGAAGACATACTATATGATCAAGAGTAAACAAGATCATTATTAACAGTAATTGTAAACTTGCAGAGATATGTTTGTTTAAACAAAGACAAAAGAAGCATATCACAACTGTAACCTTAGTAGATATAAATGAATAACAGAAAATCATATCCCATGGTGACACACATATAAATACATCTCTTTAATATCATAGAAAACTGCTTATCAAGTATCACTTGTGGGCTAAACACTGCATTAAAAACAACTTACTAAGTATTAATTCCGGTAATTTGATTATGGATAGGAGTTTTTAACACTTAGCAACAAAACCCTTGCTTCTAGATCCAGCTTCTTGGCACATATTCATATACCATGAAAGGGCAAATATATGAGGTGAAAACGTGAATGATAAATCATTTTAAATATGTTTTGACATTTGGGGGTGTGCATGTGTTCTGGTATGTATGTTGTACATATTCATGATGCATATATTTGAGTTTAAAAGCATGTGAGTGTAGAGGTATGCACATCCCAGACTTATGTGAAATGCAGAGGGAAAATTTAGATGTCTACACTATTGCACTCTACCTTATTGCCTGAGAAAGTCTCTCACTGAAGTGGAAAGCCACATTTTTGCCTAGATTGATTGCATCTGCCTGTCTCCAGCTCATTCTTTGATTTAATGGCATACAGAAAAAAAAAACCTGGATTCTCATGTAGGTACAAGGGATTTGAACAGAGTCAATAGTGCTTCCTCAGGAAGTACACTTAACTGAGCAGTTTCCTTAAAATTAAGTGAAAATTTTTATTGAGGATATGATATATAATAAAAAACCTTTGCATGTTTATATAATATTGCATTACTAGACAAGGTTTTAAGTAAGAGTATTGAGAACAACAATAAATCACTCAGCAAACTTGTACTCTTGATTTTAAAGAATTCAACACGACTAAATCAAAGAAAGTCTTCTTATGCTACACCAACATGATTCACCGTGTACACAACTGAGTGGCTGAGTTTTGTGATATATTTTCAAATAATACATGTTAAAGAGAAATCCAAGTCAACATTTATAGAGCATTGATGCTCTATATAAAAGAGTTTAGAAAAAAGAGCCTTTGAAAATGACAATCTAGAATAATATTTATTCCAATATGAAGTATTGCCACTGCTTTACAATTCAAGTCCTTGGATATTAACTATATAATATCTTATGCCATTTCTAATATTTCCCATGGAACTTATAAGCAGCTGTATTTGATCTATATTCCATAATTATAAGAAGAATTATTGGGATAGAAAGTAAGAAATACAAACCTACTGATGAACAATTTGGAGGTGAATAAGGGAGATAAAGCAATCACAAGGATCCAGCTTTCAATATTCATTCTTGGATGATAAACTTCTGATTCTGTAGATACATTTTTTCAAAAACAGATACTATTATATCAGTAGAAGTTTAGCTCAGTTGATAAGAGAGTGTGATTGCCAAAAATTTCAACAGTGCCATTCTCAACATATGATATTGTACTGAGAATATATTGTGTATTGTATGGGCCTATTATATTTCAATTAAAAAATCTGTGAGCTAAACTATGACCTAATGGAAATGGTAGAAGTGGGGACATTCAGGAACCAGATAGAATTCATGGAGGGAGTGAGGTGCCAGAGATTATCCAGGAAAGATGTAACTAGATAGACACATATTACCTGAGCACAGGTAACTAGCCATGCAACAGAATGTAAATTAAAATAAATGGGTTATTTTAAGTTATGCTCTAGTCAGAGAAGAGGCTAGATATATTGCCAGGGCATTTGTAAGAATGTTTATGTCTGAGTCCTATTTCTGGAAGCATGAGGATTACAGGAAGACCTAACTTTTACCAATGGTGTTCAACATGGAACAACATTTGTAAACGAAATTTTCTTTAATATAAATATTGTAGTGAATTAATTCAGCAGGTCTATTTCTTCTCCCTAGTCTAATTCACAATATTCACACAAAGAAACCAAGATTTATTAAAAATGCACTGCAATTGCCGAGCAGTTAAATAATTTACCTTAAGCGTCCCAGCCTCATCCCCTGATACTTGCTTATAATTCCTCTGAGCCTTTTCATGATTTCTTTCTGAACGCATTGCTCATGGATCCGTCTCCTCCGTCTTCCATGTTAATCTGAGTCTCTCTTTCCCTCTCTCCTTCCTCTGGTTGGCAGATATTCTGCCCTATTCTCTACCTTTCCTAGCCATTGGGTAATCTGCATTTATTAACAATGCAGAGAACAAATGGTAAGAAATGTTTACACAAACTTGAGACAGATTATTGATGTGAGCATTAAAATGCCATATCTGGACTGAACCAAGATATGAAGGCAGAGAAGTCACCATTTAAATTATGGAAGAGCAAACTTTACAATTAGGTATAACTGCTATTGAACATGGCTAGAGTACTAATACTGTTTGTACATTGTAAAACATACATTCCTTTTGTTTTTTGTTTGTTTGCTTTTTTTAGTTTTATTTTATTTTTGTGGGGTTTTTGGTTTTTGTTTGTTTTTTGGTATTTTTTGGTAATTTTTTGGTATTTTTATTTTTTATTTTATTTTATTTTATTTTATTTTGGCTTTTGGGACATTGACTTAAAAACTAATATCCTCATATGCAGATACAGACCATATTTGTCTTCCTGGGTCTGAAATACTATGAAAAATTGTTCCTAATTCCATTCATTTTCCTTAAATTTTCATGATGTCAATTTTGTTTAAAAGCTGAGTAACATTTCACATTTTCTTTATCCATTCTTTTGTTAAGGGACACCTAAGTTGTTTCCAACTTCTGGCTATTATGAATAAAGCAAAAATGTGGTTGAGCAAATGTCTCTGTGATATGAAAAAGTATCTTTGGATATGTGCCTACAGGTGGTATAGCTGGATGCTGAGGTAGATTAATCCTCATGTTTCTGAGAAACTGCCACACTGATACTGATATTCATGATGGTTGTATGATTTTGCATTCTCAGAAGTAATGTGTGTGTGTGTGTGTGTGTGTGTGTGTGTGTGTGTGTGTGTATTCTTACTCCACATCCTTGTCAACTTGAGGGGTCACTTGTTTTATTGATCTCAGCCTTCTGACAGCTAAGACAATTAAGTGGATTAAGACGAATTAGAGGAAATCTCAAAAGAGTTTTGATTTTTATTTAACTGATGAACAATGATGTTGAAGATTGCTTCTTTTAATTTTAATTTCTTATTCATGCTATATCCCAATCACAGTCCATTCCCCTTCCCTCATCCCTACCCAGTCCCACCCTTATAATTTCTTTGTCTTATTTCTCTCTCCAATTCTTTCCCACTTCGGTGCCGTCCCACGTTGGGGCATCTAGTCCTAGAAGGTCTAAGCATATCCTTTCCCACTGAGGATCAACTAGGCAGTCCAAACATGTGGGAAGGTTATCCAATGGCAGAGAACAGAAACTAAAACAGTTCCTGACCTTCCTGATAGGGGAGTCACATGAAGACAATACTGCACATTTGCTACAAATGTGTAGGAGGGGTCTATGTCCAGCTGCTATACGCTTTCCATTTGGTAGCCCAGGCTATTTAAGCTCCCATGGTCCCATGTTAATTGACTCTGCATAGTCTTGTGGTCCTTGATTCCTCACCTCTGACATGTTCATTTCTATTCCCCACTCTTCCACAAGGCACTCAGGGCTCCTCCTGATATTTGGTTGTGGGTCTCTATATCTACCTCTGCTTGTTACTGGATGAAGCCTCTTGGGAGACATTCATGCTACGTTCTTGTCTGCAAGCGTAGCAAAGTGTCATCAATAGTGTTGGGGGTTGGGCTCTCTCACATGGGATGGGTCTCAAGTTGAGGAAGTCATTGATTGGCTCTTCTTCCCTCAATATCTGTTCCATCTTTATCCCTGCACATTTTGTAAGCAAGGCAAATTATGGGTTGAAGGGTTTGTGGGTGGACTGATGTCCCTTTCATTCCTTTGGAAATCCTATTTCCCTACAGAAAGTGATGATTTCAGTCTCTATAACCCTATCTCAATTACAACTATGGAGAATTCTCTAATTAGGGTATTTTCTTTCCTTTATATCTAGTAGGGATTTTTGTTGTTGTTGTTGTTGTTTTGTTGTTTTTGTTGTTCTTCATATATTTTGAAATTAGCTCACTATTGGAGGTTTAGATAGTGAAATATTTTTCTGTTTGCAGTCTGTTGATTTCTCCAAATGATAGTGTCCTCTCCCATGCAGAAGCTTCTCAGTTACATGAGCTCCACTTTATTAATTGTTAATCGTAATACCCATGCCAACAGTATTCTCTTCAGAATAGCTTTTCCTATGGAAATTAATTTTTGACTGTTATACTCTTTCTCTTGCTATCAGTTCAGTGTATCTAATTTAATGTAGAGGCCTTTGATCCATATGGAGTTGAGTTTTCTTCAAGAGGGTGAGTATGGATCTAATTAGATTCTTCTACACATGGCCATCTAGATTGACCAAAATAATTTATTGAAGATTTTGTCTTTATTCCAGTGTGTATTTCTGGAGTCTATTAAAAATAATTTACTCATATCTGTGTAGATTTATGTCTAGGACTTCAATTTTACTGATGGTTTTGTCTGTTTTGTGATGATGTCATGGTATTTTTCCTATTATACTTTTGTAGTATAACTTGAAATCAGGGAGGGTGATACCTATAGTATATTTCTATATTATTAGTCAGGATTGTGTTACCTCTCCTTTTCCACATAAGGCTGAGAATCATCCTTTCACAATGTGTGTTTTGGAATTTGAAAGAGGATTGGATTGAATCTGTAAATTCCTTTGGTAGAAGGCTATTGTTCCTGTATTAACCATTCCAATCCATGAGCATGGGAGATAGATCTATCTTCTGCTATCTTCTTCAATTTCTTTCTTCAAAGGCCTCAGGTTTTATCATGTAAGTCTTTGAATTGCTTAGATAGAGACACACCAAGATATTTTATGTTTTTTGAGGCTATTGTGAAATGTGTTGTTTCCCTTATTAATATCTCAAGCTATTTGGCATTTTTATTTAGGATAGCCATTGACTTTCATGAATTAATTTTGTATCCAGCTACTTTGCTATAAAAGTTTATCAGCTCTAGGTCTTTCCTGGTGGGAATTTTCGGATCTCATACCTATGTTATAAGATAATCTGCAAACAAAGATACCTTGACTTTTTCTTTTACAATTTTCATCCCCTTGACTCCTTCCTTTGTCTTATTGTTCTAGCTGTGTCTTCAAGTACTATAGTGAGGAGTTATGGAGGGAGGAAACAACTTTTTCGTGTTCCTAATTTTAGTGGAATTGCTTTGAGTTTCATTCCATTTCAGTTGACGGTAGCTATTGACTTGCTATGAATTATCTTCATTAGTTTGAGACATGTCCCTTGTATTTTTAATCTCTTGAGGACTTTTTCATGGAGGAATGCTGCATTTGTCAAAGGCCATTTCTAAATATGATATAATTTTTAAATACCGTTATATGATATATTACATTTATTGATTGATCATGTTGAATCATTTTTGCATCTCTAGTTATGGTAGGGGCTTCTTATTCTTTTCTGCTTCTATTTCCTGGAGACTCTGGAAATTCTCACAGAACCCAGTCTTTCTCGTGATCCTCCTGCCTCTGCCTCCTTCAGCAAATCCTACCGGTGTGCGCCACCACAACCGGCACCCAGTCTTTCTTTATCAATCCATTTCTATTTTTTCTGCCATCAATATTCAGGAGTAATCTGTACCTAAAAACCCACTTAGTAGATGTTTTGATGTGATGTATGATTCAGTATGAAATTATTTATTGTATATCTATACATCTAAATTTCTAAGGAAATTAATCTGTGATTTTCTTCCTTTGTTGGGTCTTTATATGGTTTGGATATCATGCTAATTATGACTTCATGAAATGATTTTGGCAATGTCCCTTTTCTATTTTGTAAAATAATTTTAAGAATATTGGCATTAATTGTGCTTCTAAAGTCTGGTAGAATTCTGTTCTAAAAACATCTGGCCCTGCGCTTTTATTGGGGCATTTAAATCAGTGCTTCCATTTTACTGGGGCTTACATGTTTGCTTACATTGATTATCTGATCTTGATTTAACTTTGCTATGTGGTATTTATCAAGAAAATTATCTATTTCTTTTAGATTTTCAAATTTGGTAGTATAGTTTCTTTTTTTTTTTTTTTTTTACTTAACTTGAGTATTTCTTATATACATTTCGAGTGCTATTCCCTTTCCCGGTTTCCGGG
The DNA here is from genome assembly GCF_021556685.1 of Rattus norvegicus. NCBI lineage: Eukaryota > Metazoa > Chordata > Mammalia > Rodentia > Muridae > Rattus > Rattus norvegicus. The sequence continues at coordinate 134,068,296 of NC_141554.1, read as the reverse complement.
CAAACATCCCCCTCCCCCCTCCCCTTCCTTAAGGGTGTTCCCCTCCCAACCCTCCCCCCATTGCCGCCCTCCCCCCAGAGTCTAGTTCACTGGGGGTTCAGTCTTAGCAGGACCCAGGGCTTCCCCTTCCACTGGTGCTCTTACTAGGATATTCATTGCTACCTATGAGGTCAGAGTCCAGCGTCAGTCCATGTATAGTCTTTACGTAGTGGCTTAGTCCCTGGAAGCTCTGGTTGCTTGGCGTTGTTGTTCATATGGGGTCTCAAGCCCCTTCAAGCTCTTCCAGTTCTTTCTCTGATTCCTTCAACGGGGGTCCTATTCTCAGTTCAGTGGTTTGCTGCTGGCATTCGCCTCTTTATTTGCTGTATTCTGGCTGTGTCTCTCAGGAGAGATCTACATCCGGCTCCTGTCGGTCTGCACTTCTTTGCTTCATCCATCTTGTCTAATTGGGTGGCTGTATATGTATGGGCCACATGTGGGGCAGGCTCTGAATGGGTGTTCCTTCAGTCTCTGTTTTAATCTTTGCCTCTCCCTTCCCAGCCAAGGGTATTCTTTTTCCTAATTTAAAGAAGGAGTGAAGCATTCACATTTTGATCATCCGTCTTGAGTTTCGTTTATTCTAGGGATCTAGGGTAATTCAAGCATTTGGGCTAATAGCCACTTATCAATGAGTGCATACCATGTATGTCTTTCTGTGATTGGGTTAGCTCACTCAGGATGATATTTTCCAGTTCCAACCATTTGCCTACGAATTTCATAGACTCGTTGTTTTTGATAGCTGAGTAATATTCCATTGTGTAGATGTACCACATTTTCTGTATCCATTCCTCTGTTGAAGGGCATCTCGGTTCTTTCCATTTTCTGGCTATTATAAATAAGGCTGCGATGAACATAGTGGAGCACGTGTCTCTTTTATATGTTGAGGCATCTTTTGGGTATATGCCCAAGAGAGGTATAGCTGGATCCTCAGGCAGTTCAATGTCCATTTTCTGAGGGACCTCCAGACTGATTTCCAGAATGGTTGTACCAGTCTGCAATCCCACCAACAATAGAGGAGTGTTCCTCTTTCTCCACATCCTCGCCAGCATCTGCTGTCACCTGAGTTTTTGATCTTAGCCATTCTCACTGGTGTGAGGTGAAATCTCAGGGTTGTTTTGATTTGCATTTCCCTTATGACTAAAGATGTTGAACATTTCTTTAGGTGTTTCTCAGCCATTCGGCATTCCTCTGCTGTGAATTCTTTGTTTAGCTCTGAACCCCATTTTTTAATAGGGTTATTTGTTTCCCTGCGGTCTAACTTCTTGAGTTCTTTGTATATTTTGGATATAAGGCCTCTATCTGTTGTAGGATTGGTAAAGATCTTTTCCCAATCTGTTGGTTGCCGTTTTGTCCTAACCACCGTGTCCTTTGCCTTACAGAAGCTTTGCAGTTTTATGAGATCCCATTTGTCGATTCTTGATCTTAGAGCATAAGCCATTGGTGTTTTGTTCAGGAAATTTTTTCCAGTGCCCATGTGTTCCAGACGCTTCCCTAGTTTTTCTTCTATTAGTTTGAGTGTGTCTGGTTTGATGTGGAGGTCCTTGATCCACTTGGACTTAAGCTTTGTACAGGGTGATAAGCATGGATCGATCTGCATTCTTCTACATGTTGCCCTCCAGTTGAACCAGCACCATTTGCTGAAAAAGCTATCTTTTTTCCATTGGATGGTTTTGGCTCCTTTGTCAAAAATCAAGTGACCATAGGTGTGTGGGTTCATTTCTGGGTCTTCAATTCTATTCCATTGGTCTATCTGTCTGTCTCTGTACCAATACCATGCAGTTTTTATCACTATTGCTCTGTAATACTGCTTGAGTTCAGGGATAGTGATTCCCCCTGAAGTCCTTTTATTGTTGAGGATAGCTTTAGCTATCCTGGGTTTTTTGTTATTCCAGATGAATTTGCAAATTGTTCTGTCTAACTCTTTGAAGAATTGGATTGGTATTTTGATGGGGATTGCATTGAATCTGTAGATTGCTTTTGGTAAAATGGCCATTTTTACTATATTAATCCTGCGAATCCATGAGCATGGGAGATCTTTCCATCTTCTGAGGTCTTCTTCAATTTCTTTCCTCAGTGTCTTGAAGTTCTTATTGTACAGATCTTTTACTTGCTTGGTTAAAGTCACACCGAGGTACTTTATATTATTTGGGTCTATTATGAAGGGTGTCGTTTCCCTAATTTCTTTCTCGGCTTGTTTCTCTTTTGTATAGAGGAAGGCAACTGATTTATTTGAGTTAATTTTATACCCAGCCACTTTGCTGAAGTTGTTTATCAGCTTTAGTAGTTCTCTGGTGGAACTTTTGGGATCACTTAAATATACTATCATATCATCTGCAAATAGTGAGATTTTGACTTCTTCTTTTCCGATCTGTATCCCCTTGATCTCCTTTTGTTGTCTGATTGCTCTGGCTAGAACTTCAAGAACTATATTGAATAAGTAGGGAGAGAGTGGGCAGCCTTGTCTAGTCCCTGATTTTAGTGGGATTGCTTCGAGTTTCTCTCCATTTAGTTTAATGTTAGCAACTGGTTTGCTGTATATGGCTTTTACTATGTTTAGGTATGGGCCTTGAATTCCTATTCTTTCCAGGACTTTTATCATGAAGGGGTGTTGAATTTTGTCAAATGCTTTCTCAGCATCTAATGAAATGATCATGTGGTTCTGTTCTTTCAGTTTGTTTATATAATGGATCACGTTGTTGGTTTTCCGTATATTAAACCATCCCTGCATGCCTGGGATGAAGCCTACTTGATCATGGTGGATGATTGTTTTGATGTGCTCTTGAATTCGGTTTGCCAGAATTTTATTGAGTATTTTTGCGTCGATATTCATAAGGGAAATTGGTCTGAAGTTCTCTTTCTTTGTTGTGTCTTTGTGTGGTTTAGGTATAAGAGTAATTGTGGCTTCGTAGAAGGAATTCGGTAGGGCTCCATCTGTTTCAATTTTGTGGAATAGTTTGGATAATATTGGTATGAGGTCTTCTATGAAGGTTTGATAGAATTCTGCACTAAACCCGTCTGGACCTGGGCTCTTTTTGGTTGGGAGACCTTTAATGACTGCTTCTATTTCCTTAGGAGTTATGGGGTTGTTTAACTGGTTTATCTGTTCCTGATTTACCTTCGGTACCTGGTATCTGTCTAGGAAATTGTCCATTTCCTGAAGATTTTCAAATTTTGTTGAATATAGGTTTTTATAGTAAGATCTGATGATTTTTTGAATTTCCTCTGAATCTGTAGTTATGTCTCCCTTTTCATTTCTAATTTTGTTAATTTGGACGCACTCTCTGTGTCCTCTCGTTAGTCTGGCTAAGGGTTTATCTATCTTGTTGATTTTCTCAAAGAACCAACTTTTGGTTCTGTTGATTCTTTCTATGGTCCTTTTTGTTTCTACTTGGTTGATTTCAGCTCTGAGTTTGATTATTTCCTGCCTTCTACTCCTCCTGGGTGTATTTGCTTCTTTTTGTTCTAGAGCTTTTAGGTGTGCTGTCAAGCTGCTGACATATGCTCATTCCTGTTTCTTTCTGCAGGCACTCAGCGCTATGAGTTTTCCTCTTAGCACAGCTTTCATTGTGTCCCATAGTTTGAGTATGTTGTGTCTTCATTTTCATTAAATTCTAAAAAGTTTTTAATTTCTTTCTTTATTTCTTCCTTGACCAGGTTATCATTGAGTAGAGCATTGTTCAATTTCCACGTATATGTGGGCATTCTTCCCTTATTGTTATTGAAGACCAGTTTTAGGCCGTGGTGGTCCGATAGCACGCATGGGATTATTTCTATCTTTCTGTACCTGTTGAGGCCCGTTTTTTGACCAATTATATGGTCAATTTTGGAGAAAGTACCATGAGGAGCTGAGAAGAAGGTATATCCTTTTGCTTTAGGATAGAATGTTCTATAAATATCCGTTAAGTCCATTTGGCTCATGACTTCTCTTAGTCTGTCGACATCACTGTTTAATTTCTGTTTCCATGATCTGTCCATTGATGAGAGTGATGTCTTGAAATCTCCCACTATTATTGTGTGAGGTGCAATGTGTGTTCTGAGCTTTAGTAAGGTTTCTTTTACGTACGTAGGTGCCCTTGTATTTGGGGCATAGATATTTAGGATTGAGAGTTCATCTTGGTGGATTTTTCCTTTGATGAATATGAAGTGTCCTTCCTTATCTTTTTTGATGACTTTTAGTTGGAAATTGATTTTATTTGATATTAGAATGGCTACTCCAGCTTGCTTCTTCTGACCATTTGCTTGGAAAGTTGTTTTCCAGCCTTTCACTCTGAGGTAGTGTCTGTCTTTGTCTCTGAGGTGTGTTTCCTGTAGGCAGCAGAATGCAGGGTCCTCGTCGCTTATCCAGTTTGTTAATCTATGTCTTTTTATTGGGTAGATGAGGCCATTGATATTGAGAGATATTAAGGAATAGTGATTATTGTTTCCCCTTATATTCATATTTGGATGTGAGGTTATGTTTGTGTGCTTTCATTCTCTTTGTTTTGTTGCCAAGACGATTAGTTTCTTGCTTCTTCTAAGGTATAGCTTGCCTCCTTATGTTGGGCTTTACCATTTATTATCCTTTCTAGTGCTGGATTTGTAGAAATATATTGTGTAAATTTGGTTTTGTCATAGAATATCTTGGTTTCTCCATCAATGTTAATTGAGAGTTTTGCTGGATACAGTAACCTGGGCTGGCATTTGTGTTCTCTTAGGGTCTGTATGACATCAGTCCAGGATCTTCTGGCCTTCATAGTTTCTGGAGAAAAGTCTGGTGTGATTCTGATAGGTCTGCCTTTATATGTTACTTGACCTTTTTCCCTTACTGCTTTTAATATTCTTTCTTTATTTTGTGCGTTTGGTGTTTTGACAATTATGTGACGGGAGGTGTTTCTTTTCTGGTCCAATCTATTTGGAGTTCTGTAGGCTTCTTGTATGTCTATGGGTATCTCTTTTTTTAGGTTAGGGAAGTTTTCTTCTATGATTTTGTTGAAGATATTTACTGGTCCTTTGAGCTGGGAGTCTTCACTCTCTTCTATACCTATCATCCTTAGGTTTGATCTTCTCATTGCGTCCTGGATTTCCTGTATGTTTTGGACCAGTAGCTTTTTCCGCTTTACATTATCTTTGACAGTTGAGTCAATGATTTCTATGGAATCTTCTGCTCCTGCGATTCTCTCTTCCATCTCTTGTATTCTGTTGGTGAAGCTTGTATCTACAGCTCCTTGTCTCTTCTTTTGGTTTTCTATATCCAGGGTTGTTTCCATTTGTTCTTTCTTGATTGCTTCTATTTCCATTTTTAATTCCTTCTACTGTTTGATTGTGTTTTCCTGGAATTCTTTCAGGGATTTTTGTGTCTCCTCTCTATGGGCTTCTACTTGTTTATTTATGTTTTCCTGGAATTCTTTCAGGGATTTTTGCGATTCTTTCAGGCATTTTTGCGATTCCTCTCTGTAGGCTTCTACTTGTTCTCTAAGGGAGTTCTTCATGTCTTTCTTGAAGTCCTCCAGCATCATGATCAAAAATGATTTTGAAACTAGATCTTGCTTTTCTGGTGTGTTTGGATATTCCATGTTTGTTTTGATGGGAGAATAGGGCTCTGATGGTGCCATGTAGTCTTGGTTTCTGTTGCTTGGGTTCCTGTGCTTGCCTCTCGCCATCAGATTATCTCTAGTGTTACTTTGTTCTGCTATTTCTGACAGTGGCTAGACTGTCCTATAAGCCTGTGTGTCAGGAGTGCTGTAGACCTGTTTTCCTCTCTTTCAGTCAGTTATGGGGACAGTGTTCTGCTTTCGGGTGTGTAGTTTTTCCTCTCTACAGGTCTTCAGTTGTTCCTGTGGGCCTGTGTTTTGAGTTCACCAGGCAGCTTTCTTGCAGCAGAAAATTTGGTCTTACCTGTGGTCCTGAGGCTCAAGTTCGCTCTTGGGTTGCTGCCCACGGGCTCTCTGCAGTGGCAGCAACCAGGAAGACCTGTGCCGCCCCTTCCGGGAGCTTCAGTGCACCAGGGTTCCAGATGGTCTTTGGCTTTTTCCTCTGGCGTCTGAGCTGTGTGTGCAGGGAGCAGTTCTTCTGGTTTCCCAGGCTTGTCTGCGTCTCTGAAGGTTTAGCTCTCCCTCCCATGGGATTTGGGTGCAGAGAACTGTTTATCCGGTCTGTTTCTTTCAGGTTCCAGTGGTGTCTCAGGCAGGGGTCCTGCCGCTCCTGGGCCCTCCCCCACGGGAGCCCAGAGGCCTTATACAGTTTCCTCTTGGGCCAGGGATGTGGGCAGGGGTTAGCAGTGTTGGTGGTCTCTTCCGCTCTGCAGCCTCAGGAGTGCCCACCTGACCAGGCCGTTGGGTCTCTCTCTCACCAGGTCTGGGGGCAGAGAGCTGCTGCGGGCCGGGGTCCGCGGGTGTGGGACTTCTGGTAAACACAGAACGTGCCCGGTCCTAGAGAAATTCTGCTTCCGTGTGTCCCAAGCTCACCAGGCAGCTTTCTTGCAGCAGAAAATTTGGTCTTACCTGTGGTCCCGAGGCTCAGGTTCGCTCGTGGGGTTCTGCCCAGAGGCTCTCTGCAGCAGCAGCAACCAGGAAGACCTGTGCCGCCCCTTCCGGGAGCTTCAGTGCACCAGGGTTCCAGATGGTCTTTGGCTTTTTCCTCTGGCGTCCGAGATGTGTGTGCAGGGAGCAGTCTCTTCTGGTTTCCCAGGCTTGTCTGCCTCTCTGAGGTAGTGTAGTTTCTTAAAGTGTGTTCTTATGACTATTTTTATCTCCCCACTGTCTGCTGCTATGTTTCCCGTATGATCCTTGATATTGTTAATTTTGATCTTCTATGATTTTTAGTTTCTTTGGCTTAAAGTTTAATATAATAATAATAATAATAATAATAATAATAATAATAATAATCTTTCTCAAATAGGCAACTCCTTGTTTCAGTGATTTTTTTATTATTTTACTACTGTTTGTATTTCACTAATTTCAGCCATAAGTTTATTTCTTGATATTTACTCAATTGGGTCCTATTGCTTCTGTGTTTCTAAAGATTTTAGTTGTTCCATGTAGAACATGGTTGTAAGGTTTGTGAGCCAACCTGCAGAAGTGGGAATTGTCTAGAAGTAGTGTGAGGGATGAATCTGAAAGAAGAGTCTTTGGGATGTCCAAGGAATAGAGGTAGAAATGGAAGGTGCATCCCTGAAAGTAGTCTGCTACAGGGATGTAAATAAGACTTGAGAATGGAAAACAGAAGAAACAGAGGGTAATGATGATTGCTCGTCTGATGCCCAGGCCACTGTGGCCAGTGGGCGTGCAGGAATAGAGTGACTCTGGAAGTTGTTGACTTATGCAAAGAGATTGGCTGATAGAGAAATGCTACATCTGGCAAAAATTTGGAGATTCCCGAGGAAATGCAGGCAGAAAGACAAAATATGACCTTGCAAGTTGTCTGCTATGGGGCTGCGGATATGACAGGGGAATTTGAATTAGGAGACAGGAAGGAGAGTGAACTTGGCTGACCTGATTCCATTGTTGTGGCCAGCAGGCTTCCAGGTATATTTGCTTTTGCTGTTCCTATACATTCTAGACTGGTTACATATATTGCTCTTCTATTTCTGATTGCCAAGTTCTGATATGGTAGGTGGGCTTTACAAACTTCAACTCTCTCTCTCTCTCTCTCTCTCTCTCTCTCTCTGTCTCTTGTTTTATATGAATTGAAATTCTGAGAAGAAAAACAATGAAAAGATGGGAATAAATGCTGTTATAAGCAAAACAAATAGAAGAAATAAATTTCTATGGAAAACTATACTCAACAATAGAAGAACTTCGGGGAGAAGTGCCATCCCTGGCCTCAAGCAGTATTACAGAGCAATAGCCATAAAAATTGAATGGTATTGGTACAGAGACAGGCAGATTGATGAATGGAATAGAATTGAAGATCAAGAAATGAACCCATTCTCCTATGGTCATTTGATCTTTGACAAAGGAGCCAAAACCATCCAGTGGAAAGAAGATAGCATTTTCAACAAAGGGCCCATGTTCAACTGGAGTTCAGAATGAGGAAGTATGCAAATCAACCCATTCTCATCGCCCTGTCCAAAGCTTAAATTCAAGTGGACCAAAGACCTCCACCTGAAACTAAATACACTCAAGCTAATAGAAGAAAAAGTGGGGAAGAGTCTTGAACACATGGGCACTGGGGGAAATTTACTGAACAAAACACCAATGGCTTACTCTAAGATCAAGAATTTATAAGTGGGACTTCATAAAACTGCAAAGCTTCTGTAAGGCAAAGGACACTATCATTAGGACAAAATGCTAACCAACAGATTGGGAAAAGATCTTTATCAATCCTATATCCAACAGAAAGATAATATCCAATATATACAAAGAAATCAATAATTCAGACGCCAGAAAGCCAAATAACCCTATCTAAAATGGGGTACAGAGCTAAACAAAGAATTCTCAGCTGAGGAATATCGAAATGCCAAGAAGCACATGAAGCATTGTACAACATCCTTAGTCATCAGGGAAATACAAATCAAAAGTACTCTGAAATTCCACCTCATATCAGTCAAAATGGCTAAGATCAATAACTCAGATGACAACAGATGCTGGTAAGGATGTGGAGATAAAGGAACACTCCTCCATTGTTGGTAGGATTGCAAGCTGGTACAACCATTCTGGAAATCAGTCTGGAGGTTCCTCAGAAAATTAGACATTACACTACCTCAGGACCCAGCTATATTTCTCCTGGGCATATGCCCAAAAGATGCTTGGACATACAATGAAGACATATGCTTCACTATGTTCATAGCAGCCTTATTTATAATAGTCAGAACCTGGAAAGAACCAAGATGCCCTTCAACAGAAGAATAGATACAGAAAATGTGGTGCATCTACACAATAGAGTACTACTTAGATATCAAAAACAATGACTTCATGAAATTCATAGGCAAATGGAATGAACTAGAAAATATTCTGAGTGAGGTAACACAATCACAGAAAAACACACATGGTTTGCTCTCACTGGTAAGTGGGTATTAGTCCCAAAACTCAAATTACCCAAGATGCAATCCATGGACCACATGAAACTCAAGAAGAAGGATGAGCAAAATGTGCATGCTTCACTCCTTCTTAAAAGGGGGAACAAAAATATCCATAGGAGGGGATATAGAGGCAAACTTTAGAGCAGAGACTGAAAGAATGGTCATTCAGAGCTGATCCCATATGTGGATCATATATATATACAGCCACCAAAAGTAGATAAGATTGATCAAGCTAAGAAGTACATGCTGACAGGAACCAGATAAAGATCTTGCTAGAGAGACATAGCCAGAACATTTCAAATACAGAGGTGAATGCTAGCAGGAAGACACTGAACTGAGAACGGGACCCCCATTTTGGAGGGATTAGAGAAAGGATTAAAAGAGCTGAAGTAGCTGGCAACTCCATAAGAACCACAATGCCGAACAACCAGAGCTTCCAGGGACTAAAGCACTACCCAAAGACTGTACATGGATCCATGGCTCCAACTGCATGTGTAGTAGATGATGGCCTTGCTGGGCACCAATGGAAGGATAAGCCCTTGGTCCTGCCAAGGTTGGATACCCCGTGTAGGGGATTGTCTGGGAGGGGAGGGGAGGGTGGGCAGTAAGGGAGTATAAATTCGGAGGGGAACACCCTTATAGAAGAAGGAGAGTTGGAGAAGAAAGGGGCCTTATGGACAGTTAAAAGGGAAAGGGAGTAACATTTGAAATGTAAATAAAGAAATATCCAAGAAAGAAAGAAAGAAGGAAGGAAGAAAGAAAGAAAGGAAGAGAGAAAGGAAGAAAGAAAGAAAAAAGTTACTGAGACAGAAATAAGTTGAAGCATCCAAGCACTAGCACTAAATAAAAGACTACACCACTATTACATGTACATGTAATAGTTAAATTATGTACATTTTGCATTTTGTATCAATCTATAATATACATATTTGGCATTTCCCCATTAGGTTGCAGCATACAATAGAGGAGAGGAGTTGAGTACACCCAAAATCATGGGCTTGCTCTAGTGTTCTTCTTTATTACTGTGATTAAAATTCATGAACAAAATAAAATTAAAGGTTTTATTTCATCCTTACATGTTAGTGTCTCATCAAGAGATCCTAAGATATACTCAAAGAAGGAGCTCTATTCTGAAACTTCAGAGGATCATACCTTTCGGTATTGCTCCTAGGCTTCTTTGCTTGGAATTTTTCATACAGCCTACGACTACCTGCTCAGAGATGACACCGTACACATGTTTGATCCCTTCTATATCAATTATGGATTACAAAATTCTTAGAAACAAGTCCACAGGTAAACCTTACCAAGGCATATCTTCCTCGGCATGTCAAATTGACAGCAAAGATTACCTATCACAGAGATATAAAATAGTTTGGGAAGTATATAGAACACAGTTACTTTTACTAGAAATGTAAGGTAAATATTTTAGATCATGTCTGTAAATTGGAGTAACAATTGAGAAGATGAGACAAGTATTTGATTATTGTCAACTCTGTCTGGATTAGATAGTTCAATGAACGAATAACCAAAAATAGTTCCAAAAACAGCAACATGTATCTATTCAATGATAGATACATAAGTGATGGATGGATGGATGGATGGATAGATGGATGGATAGATAGATAGATAGATGATAGACAGTCAAAAATATATTGATAGGTTGGGAGGATGTAAAAGTCAAGTATGTTCAGTAAAATGTTTAACAAAATATTTATATACTGACATGTCCATTGAATTTATTACATAAAATAGTATTAAAAATCAGGTGTCAATTAAAAACTAGAAATTTGGAACAACAAAAAGGGAATATAGCAATATTGAAATATCTTATATCTGATGATAATACAATTAAATAAAAATCCACAGAATCATATAATTTTACACATCAATATTTATCTCCATAGAATAAAATAATGTGCTAGAAACAATCTACTTAAATAAAAGTTAAATGTAAACTTATTTTAAAATAAAACTAGTCATATATTGATTATATTTTATCTATCAAAAATTAATACCAGTGTATAGATAAACTACTAATGGACTAATAGACATGTCACAATAAACATAACATAAAAATTATGCCTCTCTCTAAACTAAACTTTCTCAAGTTCATTGATGTCCTAATTTTTCAGTCTGATAAGATATAGCAATACTGAGGCTTTAACCCTAGCATCTTCTGTGTTGATACATGCAGATATCTTTGACCTAAGGATTCATGAATACACACACACACACACACACACACACACACACACACACACAGAGAGAGAGAGAGAGAGAGAGAGAGAGAGAGAGAGAGAGAGAGAGAGAGAGAGAGGGAGAGAGAGAGAGGGAGAGAGAGAGAGACCTTGTCAATCAAATGATAAAATTCACTATGCAAAGTGAATAATTGTTCTCCATTATAGTTTCTCCAATACTAGGATAGATATTTCTATTTAAGCATACCAGACAAGTTAGATATATACAGGGTTACATAAAATGGAAAGAATTCCAGGAACTGCACTGAGATGAATAATAGCATGGATGTTTTTCCTCAGTAAAAGTTTATTCACCAGATGGCGAAGAATGGAGTTCTTAATCCACCTTTGTCAACATGTTTTCCAATCATTATACAAATCTTTTCAAACCAAAATTACTATTAAGTTCATTAAAACACAAGGTGATACATTTCAAACTTTAACTCTTCTTGGATTAATGTTCAAAACACGCTTATTTGAACTCTATTATCCACTAATCTTTCTAAGGTTTACATGTGCATGAGAATGAATTTCAAATATATATATATATTCCTTCCCTGGTAATAATGAAAGGAAGAATTATGAAGGGATAATTTTGCATATTTTACTTAAATACTGTCTTTTAGAGATGATAAAGAGTTAATGAAAAGTGAAATCTGTATAAACCTTCACTAAAGTCATATGATAGTTGTAATGGCATGAGGTTACAATGTCAGTATTATACTGAATAGATTATCCATCAGTGATGACAATCAGAAAGCACATTATTGTGGGCTCACATGCACACTGATTACTATTGTATCTTTATAATGATAAATACCCTTTGTATTCCACACTTTGAGTCACAACTATTAGTTTTAAGGGTGCACATACTACACATAATATGGCACATCAAGACATCTAAGTATGTTAAAACAATGTGAGTTTGTTTTTTATACTTGTCCCTTATTTACTTAAACACTTTCCTTAAGTGATTCCGAAGTCCAGGACCATGAAAACTATGATGTCCTGTAGTTACAAATTATGTAGAAGTAAACTAACATATTTCCTTGAAGAAACGTAAAAATGTATTGTACGGTATAGAGATCTCTAACTTAATTCACATAAAACAAAAGAATATAGTTTTAGTCATATTTATTGAACAAAATGAGGTACTTATTTTGATGAAAATTAAAAAGGAATGGTCCTAAGTATAGTCCTTCTCTGTAACTAGGTAAAGAAAACAAATGTCATTAAATCTGAGTGAAACTTTTTAGACTGTTTAGAGTACTGGTTTATGAAATATGGAATTTATTACATGAGATGATTCTAACACAGGAATAAACATAAAGCTGTACATTTGTCTCATAAGTGACTTATACATTCGATTCATTAAGATTGTCCAACACCATTACCATACCTGATATACCTCTGAGAACCTCAACAACTTCAGGTAGAGTTGATAATAACTTATTTGCATGAATCACGAGCTGTCAAGGAATAATCTTTTCTGCTGCATTAGAAAATATGTATTTCTATTATAGTCTTTTGGTTAGTCTTCTTATCTCCTTTGTCTCTAGGATTAATGAGGATTATTACTATGAATTTTCTAGTAGCAAGTATATAATAATTTTATAAATGTATATATTCATGACAACACTATTATCATATATTATCTCAGATTTGCATCTCAGAGAAGTTAAATAACCAGTCAATTTATATAAGTTAGCATATCTAACAACTGGAAGAGCTATATTTCCACACATATTTTATATGACTCTTTTCAAACCTTAAAAATAATCCCCGGATAAAAAATCAAACGTATTTTTCTTGAGGATTGGGTTGTCAGGTGTCATATGGACATCTTCCAGTTCATGGAAATCTTGGTGGAACAAATATTCAACCTGACATCAAGGCAGGCTCCGTTGGAATAAAATAACTATATGTATTGTATTCTTTCCTCTCTCTTTATAGATCAATAAAAAGGCACTACAATTTTCTATACTTAACAGAATTTGAATATAGAAAATACCAGAAAAATACAAAAAATATTCAATGCATCTTATTTTATCTTGCCTTCATGTATTACAGTGTCTAAGACTATTCCAGCCAGGAGCTAACAGTTAGTGAGTTCTAGAATCTCCATGGAAATAATGGACATCATAGGTATTATATTTACCCTATAAATTATCTTATCTTGAATAGTGTAGTTATCTTGCCTTTCAGAGCTGATTTTAATGCCAACTTCAGTGAACTTGTGCAGAATATTATATCATGCTAGGCTCCACATTGATAGTAATAAAACAAGGTTAATAATATCAATCACAGGGGGTTGGGGATTTAGCTCAGCGGTAGAGCACTTGCCTAGCAAGCGCAAGGCCCTAGGTTCGATCCCCAGCTCCGAAAAAAAGAAAAAAAATATCAATCACACATTGTTACTATAAAATACTGTAATACTGCAAATAAGGGTGTTTTGTAGAACATAAACCTATCATGGTCTGCAATTCAAATTATATATTGTTTCTGTGGTTGTTTGCATAATTACAACCTCCATAGACTCATGTGTCTGAAAGTTTGGCCCATAGGTGGTGACACTATTAAGAGGTGTGGCCTTATTGGAGCAAGTATTCCCAACATTAAGAGCTGTGGCCTTATTAGAGCAAGTGTTCCCTTGTTGGAGGAAATGTGTCACTGTGAGGGCAGGCGTTGAAGTCATGTTACTCCATTTTTACTCTTAGTCTCTTATGCTCATTGTGGATTAATATATAGACCTCTCAACTCCATACCCAGCTTCATGTCTGTCTGCATGCTAAAATGTTTTCTGCCATGAAAATAATGAACTGAATGTTTGAAATTTTAAGCCAGCCCCAATTTAAATGCTTTTCTTTAAAAACATTGCTGGGGTCATGTTGTCCCTTCACAGCAATAGAAACGGTAACTAAAATGGTTTTCAAACAATTACAGGTTAATTCATGTATTTTCTGTACCAATTTTTTATTTTAAAATGAACACTTATGAGTATGGTAAATTGCCTAAACAGTTGTGAATTATTAGCACATTCTACTTTTATAAAAGTTTAAACTTTTGACCATAAATATATTCATTCGATGCATAACTGTACAATTTGTTTTAAATATATTTGTGATGTTGTCTCAAATATATTGGTTATCACAAGAACATGTTTTATTTTATTTTCTGGCTTAAAATATAAAGAAACAAATTCTGTTATGTATTATATATAATTAATGCATGAAATACTCATAAAATAATACATTCATGATTCAATAAACTATATTCACTGCAATAGAAATGTCATAATACTTCCGGTCTCCATCTGTGCCCAGAACTAAGGCTTTCCCACAGCCCAAAACCTGCCAGGAAAGAGCTGGTCTTCAGGAGTACTTTCACTCCTAAAACCACAGGAGAGACACCACTTTTGCCCCACTAATTGTCCAAATGTCTGACATCAATAGGAGGAGAAGCCCTTTGTCCTGTGAAGGCTCATTATCACAGTGTAGGGGAATGCCAGGGTATTAAGCTGTGAGTGGGTGGGTGGGAGTGTGTCAGTGAGAGTAGATGGTGGGAGTGGGACCATCTTCATAGACGCAGAGGGAGAGGTATGGGAGAGGGGAGAAAGTGGATAGCATTTTAAATGTAAATATATAAAATATCCAATAAAAATTAGTTTTATTTATTTAGTAAAATTCCTCATAAAAAAATAGAGCTTTGACAAACTGATTCATTTCTCCTTTTTAAATTCATATTTTATTTCTTATCAATTCATATTTTATATTAATATATTTTTCTTAAGAATATTTGGCTATCGATCCTGGTTGCTGCCGCTGCAGAGAGCCCCTGGGCAGCACCCCACAAGCGAACCTGAGCCTCGGGACCACAGGTAAGACCAAATTTTCTGCTGCAATAAAGCTGCCTGGTGAGCTTGGGACACACGGAAGCAGAATTTCTCTAGGACCGGGCACGTTCTGTGTTTACCAGAAGTCCCACACCCGCGGACCCCGGCCCGCAGCAGCTCTCTGCCCCCAGACCCGGTGAGAGAGAGACCCAACGGCCTGGTCAGGTGGGCACTCCTGAGGCTGCAGAGCGGAAGAGACCACCAACACTGCTCACCCCTGCCCACATCCCTGGCCCAAGAGGAAACTGTATAAGGCCTCTGGGCTCCCGTGGGGGAGGGCCCAGGAGCGGCAGGACACCTGCCTGAGACACCGCCAGAACCTGAAAGAAACAGACCGGATAAACAGTTCTCTGCACCCAAATCCCGTGGGAGGGAGAGCTAAACCTTCAGAGAGGCAGACAAGACTGGGAAACCAGAAGAGACTGCTCCCTGCACACACATCTCGGACGCCAAAGGAAAAAGCCAAAGACCATCTGGAACCCTGGTGCACTGAAGCTCCCGGAAGGGGCGGCACAGGTCTTCCTGGTTGCTGCCACTGCAGAGAGCCCCTGGGCAGCACCCCACGAGCCAACTTGAGCCTCGGGACCACAGGTAAGACCAAATTTTCTGCTGCAAGAAAGCTGCCTCGTGAACTCAAGACACAGGCCCACAGGAACAGCTGAAGACCTGTAGAGAGGAAAAACTACACGCCCGAAAGCAGAACACTCTGTCCCCATAACTGACTGAAAGAGAGGAAAACAGGTCTACAGCACTCCTGACACACAGGCTTATAGGACAGTCTAGCCACTGTCAGAAATAGCAGAACAAAGTTAACACTAGAGATAATCTGATGGCGAGAGGCAAGCTCAGGAACCCAAGCAACAGAAACCAAGACTACATGCCATCATCGGAGCCCAATTCTCCCACCAAAACAAACATGGAATATCCAAACACACCAGAAAAGCAAGATCTAGTTTCAAAATCATATTTGATCATGATGCTGGAGGACTTCAAGAAAGACGTGAACACACTTAGGGAAACACAGGAAAACATTAATAAACAAGTAGAAGCCTACAGAGAGGAATCGCAAAAATCCCTGAAAGAATTCCAGGAAAACACAATCAAACAGTTGAAGGAATTAAAAATGGAAATAGAAGCAATCAAGAAAGAACACATGGAAACAACCCTGGATATAGAAAACCAAAAGAAGAGACAAGGAGCTGTAGATACAAGATTCACCAACAGAATACAAGAGATGGAAGAGAGAATCTCAGGAGCAGAAGATTCCATAGAAATCATTGAATCAACTGTCAAAGATAATGTAAAGCGGAAAAAGCTACTGGTCCAAAACATACAGGAAATCCAGGACTCAATGAGAAGATCAAACCTAAGGATAATAGGTATAGAAGAGAGTGAAGACTCCCAGCTCAAAGGACCAGTAAATATCTTCAACAAAATCATAGAAGAAAACTTCCCTAACCTAAAAAAAGAGATACCCATAGACATACAAGAAGCCTACAGAACTCCAAATAGATTGGACCAGAAAAGAAACACCTCCCGTCACATAATTGTCAAAACACCAAACGCACAAAATAAAGAAAGAATATTAAAAGCAGTAAGGGAAAAAGGTCAAGTAACATATAAAGGCAGACCTATCAGAATCACACCAGACTTCTCGCCAGAAACTATGAAGGCCAGAAGATCCTGGACTGATGTCATACAGACCCTAAGAGAACACAAATGCCAGCCCAGGTTACTGTATCCAGCAAAACTCTCAATAAACATTGATGGAGAAATCAAGATATTCCATGACAAAACCAAATTTACACAATATATTTCTACAAATCCAGCACTAGAAAGGATAATAAATGGTAAAGCCCAACATAAGGAGGTAAGCTATACCCTAGAAGAAGCAAGAAACTAATCGTCTTGGCAACAAAACAAAGAGAATGAAAGCACACAAACATAACCTCACATCCAAATATGAATATAAAGGGAAGCAATAATCACTACTCCTTAATATCTCTCAATATCAATGGCCTCAACTCCCCAATAAAAAGACATAGATTAACAAACTGGATACGCAACGAGGACCCTGCATTCTGCTGCCTACAGGAAACACACCTCAGAGACAAAGACAGACACTACCTCAAGTGAAAGGCTGGAAAACAACTTTCCAAGCAAATGGTCAGAAGAAGCAAGCTGGAGTAGCCATTCTAATATCAAATAAAATCAATTTCCAACTAAAAGTCATCAAAAAAGATAAGGAAGGACACTTCATATTCATCAAAGGAAAAATCCACCAAGATGAACTCTCAATCCTAATATATATGCCCCAAATACAAGGGCACCTACATACGTAAAAGAAACCTTACTAAAGCTCAAAACACACATTGCACCTCACACAATAATAGTGGGAGATTTCAACACCCCACTCTCATCAATGGACAGATCATGGAAACAGAAATTAAACAGTGATGTCGATAGACTAAGAGAAGTCATGAGCCAAATGGACTTAACGGATATTTATAGAACATTCTATCCTAAAGCAAAAGGATATACCTTCTTCTCAGCTCCTCATGGTACTTTCTCCAAAATTGACCATATAATTGGTCAAAAAACGGGCCTCAACAGGTACAGAAAGATAGAAATAATCCCATGCGTGCTATCGGACCACCACGGCCTAAAACTGGTCTTCAATAACAATAAGGGAAGAATGTCCACATATACGTGGAAATTGAACAATGCTCTACTCAATGATAACCTGGTCAAGGAAGAAATAAAGAAAGAAATTAAAAACTTTTTAGAATTTAATGAAAATGAAGATACAACATACTCAAACTTATGGGACACAATGAAAGCTGTGCTAAGAGGAAAACTCATAGCGCTGAGTGCCTGCAGAAAGAAACAGGAATGAGCATATGTCAGCAGCTTGACAGCACACATAAAAGCTCTAGAACAAAAAGAAGCAAATACACCCAGGAGGAGTAGAAGGCAGGAAATAATCAAACTCAGAGCTGATATCAACCAAGTAGAAACAAAAAGGACCATAGAAAGAATCAACAGAACCAAAAGTTGGTTCTTTGAGAAAATCAACAAGATAGATAAACCCTTAGCCAGACTAACGAGAGGACACAGAGAGTGCGTCCAAATTAACAAAATCAGAAATGAAAAGGGAGATATAACTACAGATTCAGAGGAAATTCAAAAAATCATCAGATCTTACTATAAAAACCTATATTCAACAAAATTTGAAAATCTTCAGGAAATGGACAATTTCCTAGACAGATACCAGGTATTGAAGTTAAATCAGGAACAGATAAACCAGTTAAACAACCCCATAACTCCTAAGGAAATAGAAGCAGTCATTAAAGGTCTCCCAACCAAAAAGAGCCCAGGTCCAGACGGGTTTAGTGCAGAATTCTATCAAACTTCATAGAAGACCTCATACCAATATTATCCAAACTATTCCACAAAATTGAAAGAGATGGAGCCCTACCGAATTCCTTCTACGAAGCCACAATTACTCTTATACCTAAACCACACAAAGACACAACAAAGAAAGAGAACTTCAGACCAATTTCCCTTATGAATATCGACGCAAAAATACTCAATAAAATTCTGGCAAACCGAATTCAAGAGCACATCAAAACAATCATCCACCAGGATCAAGTAGGCTTCATCCCAGGCATGCAGGGATGGTTTAATATATGGAAAACCATCAACGTGATCCATTATATAAACAAACTGAAAGAACAGAACCACATGATCATTTCATTAGATGCTGAGAAAGCATTTGACAAAATTCAACACCCCTTCATGATAAAAGTCCTGGAAAGAATAGGAATTCAAGGCCCATACCTGAACATAGTAAAAGCCATATACAGCAAACCAGTTGCTAACATTAAACTAAATGGAGAGAAACTTGAAGCAATCCCACTAAAATCAGGGACTAGACAAGGCTGCCCACTCTCTCCCTACTTATTCAATATAGTTCTTGAAGTTCTAGCCAGAGCAATCAGACAACAAAAGGAGATCAAAAGAATACAGATCGGAAAAGAAGAGGTCAAAATATCACTATTTGCAGATGACATGATAGTATATTTAAGTGATCCCAAAAGTTCCACCAGAGAACTACTAAAGCTGATAAACAACTTCAGCAAAGTGGCTGGGTATAAAATTAACTCAAATAAATCAGTTGCCTTCCTCTATACAAAAGAGAAACAAGCGGAGAAAGAAATTAGGGAAACGACACCCTTCATAATAGACCCAAATAATATAAAGTACCTCGGTGTGACTTTAACCAAGCAAGTAAATATCTGTACAATAAGAACTTCAAGACACTGAGGAAAGAAATTGAAGAAGACCTCAGAAGATGGAAAGATCTCCCATGCTCATGGATTGGCAGGATCAATATAGTAAAAATGGCCATTTTACCAAAAGCAATCTACAGATTCAATGCAATCCCCATCAAAATACCAATCCAATTCTTCAAAGAGTTAGACAGAACAATTTGCAAATTCATCTGGAATAACAAAAAACCCAGGATAGCTAAAGCTATCCTCAACAATAAAAGGACTTCAGGGGGAATCACTATCCCTGAACTCAAGCAGTATTACAGAGCAATAGTGATAAAAACTGCATGGTATTGGTACAGAGACAGACAGATAGACCAATGGAATAGAATTGAAGACCCAGAAATGAACCCACACACCTATGGTCACTTGATTTTTGACAAAGGAGCCAAAACCATCCAATGGAAAAAAGATAGCATTTTCAGCAAATGGTGCTGGTTCAACTGGAGAGCAACATGTAGAAGAATGCAGATCGATCCATGCTTATCACCCTGTACAAAGCTTAAGTCCAAGTGGATCAAGGACCTCCACATCAAACCAGACACACTCAAACTAATAGAAGAAAAACTAGGGAAGCATCTGGAACACATGGGCACTGGAAAAAATTTCCTGAACAAAACACCAATGGCTTATGCTGTAAGATCAAGAATCGACAAATGGGATCTCATAAAACTGCAAAGCTTCTGTAAGGCAAAGGACACTGTGGTTAGGACAAAACGGCAACCAACAGATTGGGAAAAGATCTTTACCAATCCTACAACAGATAGAGGCCTTATATCCAAAATATACAAAGAACTCAAGAAGTTAGACCGCAGGGAAACAAATAACCCTATTACAAAATGGGGTTCAGAGCTAAACAAAGAATTCACAGCTGAGGAATGCCGAATGGCTGAGAAACACCTAAAGAAATGTTCAACATCTTTAGTCATAAGGGAAATGCAAATCAAAACAACCCTGAGATTTCACCTCACACCAGTGAGAATGGCTAAGATCAAAAACTCAGGTGACAGCAGATGCTGGCGATGATGTGGAGAAAGAGGAACACTCCTCCATTGTTGGTGGGATTGCAGACTGGTAAAACCATTCTGGAAATTAGTCTGGAGGTTCCTCAGAAAATTGTACATTGAACTGCCTGAGGATCCAGCTATACCTCTCTTGGGCATATACCCAAAAGATGCCTCAACATATAAAAGAGACACGTGCTCCACTATGTTCATCGCAGCTTTATTTATAATAGGCAGAAAATGGAAAGAACCCAGATGCCCTTCAACAGAGGAATGGATACAGAAAATGTGGTACATCTACACAATGGAATATTACTCAGCTATCAAAAACAATGAGTTTATGAAATTCGTAGGCAAATGGTTGGAACTGGAAAATATCATCCTGAGTGAGCTAACCCAATCACAGAAAGACATACATAGTATGCACTCAATGATAAGTGGCTATTAGCCCAAATGCTTGAATTACCTTAGATCCCTAGAACAAACGAAACTCAAGACGGATGATCAAAATGTGAATGCTTCACTCCTTCTTTAAATGAGGAAAAAGAATACCCTTGGCAGGGAAGGGAGAGGCAAAGATTAAAACAGAGACTGAAGGAACACCCATTCAGAGCCTGCCCCACATGTGGCCCATACATATACAGCCACCCAATTAGACAAGATGGATGAAGGAAAGAAGTGCAGACCGACAGGAGCCGGATGTAGATCGCTCCTGAGAGACACAGCCAGAATACAGCAAATACAGAGGCGAATGCCAGCAGCAAACCACTGAACTGAGAATAGGTCCTCTATTGAAGGAATCAGAGAATGAACTGGAAGAGCTTGAAGGGGCTGGAGACCCCAAAAGTACAACAATGCCAAGCAACCAGAGCTTCCAGGGACTAAGCCACTACCTAAAGACTATACATGGACTGACCCTGGACTCTGACCCCATAGGTAGCAATGAATATCCTAGTAAGAGCACCAGTGGAAGGGGAATCCCTGGGTCCTGCTAAGACTGAACCCCCAGTGAACTAGTCTATGGGGGGAGGGCGGCAATGGGGGGAGGGTTGGGAGGGGAACACCCATAAGGAAGGGGAGGGGGGAGGGGGATGTTTGCCCGGAAACCGGGAAAGGGAATAACACTCGAAATGTATATAAGAAATACTCAAGTTAATAAAAAAAAAAAAAACAAAGCAAAACAAAACAAAACAAAAAAAAAGAATATTTGGCTATCTTTTTTATCCTATTTTTTCTACAAACATAAGATGTGAACAAGTGTGAAAGTATTAATTACCAATTTTATTTATAAATTAAGATCTTACCAAGTTCTATGTATTGTTTCTGAATAATGCAAATAATAAGAGAGAACTTAGCTGTATCTATTTCAATGTAACATAAATATTATGGTAGGTAGTAAAATATATTTTAATTACTAGGAAATAAATTAATTATAAACATAGTAGATTACTAGTGAAATTACAATAATTCAAGGTTTATCTACATTTTCATTACATCTGCATTTCTGCAGTTTTGAAAATTGTTTATACAATGAATACATATAATTCAACATAAGTGATTTAAAATATGCATAGTAACCAGACTCTGAAATACACTGTGAATTTTATTATATCTTATATTATGTCTGTCATAATATTGGGGATTATTCATTTATTTGAACAAACAACATAAATAAAAATCTGTCACATACAATAAGCACAAATCTTGTCTGCAGTTCCATCCCACTCTTGGACAAAGCCACATATAGTGTTACTGAGAGTTTCTTATTATACTTAACAATTTGAAAAAAATAAATGTTTTTATTATTTTACAATATTGTAAGCAAACAGGTTGCTCATGTACTAAATTACTTAAATTACTAGAATTTAAAGGTAAACTATATTAATAGGCACAATAAGCCAGGTTTACAGAATGTTTTTACTGGGTCATGAAAATACTCTATTAATATATACAATGTGTTGAGTGTAACTGTCTCCATAATTTGTGACCTCGAAAACTGCGTACACAGGGAGTAAATTGTATATTATCCATGTGGTTATAATGACTCAGGATTATTTTGTTAGAATGAAATTATGTTGAATAAATGGTATTTCTCATTAATCCTATTGCAAGCTATCCAAAATACAAATGGTGGAAAGTTTTTACTGTTTTTTAAAACATTTTTATTAATTCATTTAAAATCACATGCATCATATTTTGAACACATTCACCACTCACCTACCACTCCCTGACCTTCTCATTCATGGAAAAAATTTATCAAATAAATTTGTGTGCTAAGTCTTTCACCAATTTTAAATGAGTATTAGAACACTTAAAACTACACAAACATTAAGCCACTGTGTATCCATTAAGACCACAAAACTGTAAAAAGCAGTGAATAGTGACAGTATAAAATTGCTGTTGCTAGAGGGAGAGAAGTATCTACTTACAGAGGCCAAAAAGATAAAGCCTCCTGTGTGAGATTGCAAAAGAAAACTTAGTAGTGAATCCTATGTGGGTATATTAAGACCCAGAGTCAGGAAGGAAAGTTCAGAGTATAAGAATGACATGTTGGAACATCTATAGTCACTGTAATGAGTTTTCAACTCCTATCTTTCAAAGCTTATCTTCTATAATGGTATGTGCTGCTATACTAGTGTCTCACAAATTACATAAAAATTCCTTCTGGAAAAACATTTGTAAAAGTCATCTATTTAGTATTATTCCAGTTTGCTGTTGCTCTAGTAGACACTGTATATTGCTTTACTTTAAAACACCTCTGCTGGGTTTGAGTGCATTATTGTCATGATTCTATAAAATTTATTTTGCTTTTAACCTTATAAAATGTTTATTGTTGAAAGTAGAAATTTCCAATATAGTATATTTAGTAGACTTCATATTACATCTGTCATATCCCATCTCTACATTTCTCTTCATCTTTAGATAGAAAATCATTGCTGGGCATTGTTAGTGTTTCTACAGGTACATTGAATAGAAAATTGTGGCATGCAGGTGTATGCTTTTGCTTTTATTGTTCTGGTATCTATGACTTAAAGTTTTCTACTTGTCATATGACTCTTATGCTTGGATCCTTTTCTATGTTTGAGGAAATTATATATTGAAATAAAATGTTATTGTTTGGAATTCATTTTTGTTGCCTAGACATTGCAAGCTATAGTGTGTTCAGGAAAATGTTACTAGTCCTGTAAATGTGTTTTGCGTATTGAGTTTCAAGGTTACTAATGTGGGTACATTATGGGAATGTTTTCAATGCCACTTATCATTCAAAATATTACTTGACTGACTCAAGTGAAATGTCATGTATTAATTGTAAAAAACTTAATTACTTTGATCTAAAATTTATTACCATCCCAGTAAGACTTCACAAAATATAAACACAAATAGATCTTAAATTCTATGAGGTCATTATCTGATTTCAACACCTATTTAAATTGTGACTTATTCCTATTAGTTTTTTTATTAACTTGAGTATTTCTTATTTACATTTCGAATGTTATTCCCTTTCCCGGTTTCCGGGCAAACATCCCCCTAATCCCTCCCCCTCCCTTGTGGGAAAAAGATTGGATAAAACACCTTACTGAGGACAATAGTAATCCTCCTAATCCAACCCCTTATCTCTGTCCCTTGTCTAACCTCCTTTCTGTTTTTATTCACTGTGTGCACACTGGTCCTATTGTCTATGGTTATCCTCAGCCATATACTTGACTTTCATATTTGAAAGATGTCACAGATATTCATCTATGTATAGCCTAGATTTCTCTGGAATTTAATGTATTAAGCCACAATATGGTCAATTGATAGCAGCAAAGAAATCATTATGTGAAATTCACTTATTCTTTTATATGTTGGTAACTATTAATGGATTTGGCAACTCTTCATAAAATAAAAGTAGAATTGTAATTTATCCTTTACATATTGTTGTCCAAAAGTAATGGAATGCTAATATTGAACATAAAGACCAACATGATGAAGTACAGCTGAACATATATTTGACTACCAACTTTTGTATAAATCACCAAAGTAGAAATATATGATTGAAAATAGTTTACTAGAATAAAAATCATCAAATGTCTAAAGAAAGCAGTCTGATTATACTTGAATAAAAGATACATGAAGTTGTAAAGGGCACACCATGAAAAAAATTAACAAGCAGACTTTATTCTAAAATTTAAATTTCTGAAGTCATTTATATTACAGAAACAAAATAATTTCACTTGCTCTTTCAATAATCAGTAGTATTAAATTAATTAGTAAGATATTACAAGTACAGTAGCTTAATCATATTTTTAAGTATTCGGTGTAAATATTGGAGAAAGAGATATAACTATGTTTATAGTTTGATTGTTTCTATAGCTGAAAACACCTAGAGAAAAGAGTAGATATAATATGAAAATGTAGTAATTTATCAGGTTAGAAATGTAAAATAGAGCCAATTTGCATTTACATTAGCAACAGATCAGTTGAAAATTTAACTTCACACTGATGTCAAACTTGATAGGATACCAAAAACTAAAGTCAACATTAAAAGTCAGTTTCCTGTATGAAATAATAGTACTAACTTAAGAACAACTAATCTGGAATGTTCTATATTCTTGAAAAGAAAGGCAGAGTGTACAGCTGTGCTTTATCATATTTAGAGAGGGATTTTAAAGTGAATATAAAATAATGCATTCCATATAGTTATGTAGTTGACAACTGATACTGAAAAGAAGAGCAGATTCAACTCGGAACAAAGAGAAGACAATTGAACATATGGCCCCACAAGAGCTGCACATGTACTTTAGCATCAGTCAGAATCATATATCTTATCCTATAAACAAAGAGTAGTCAAAAACACAGTACAAGCTGAGATATGAAATAAGAACCATTGGGAATTCTTAACATTAGATTTAGGATGTAATCTTAGATACAGAAATAAACCCAAAATACAGTAAAAATCATAGTTTATCTTTTATTAAGGCTTCTATTTTCAGCATATTATTAAGTAAATTAGGAGACAAAATACATGTCAGGATATCTTCTTTCCAAAAATTTTTGTAAAGAATTATGAACATGCAGAGTAAATTTAAATAATATGATAGAATAATCAATATTAAGAAAAAATGATTAATGGACTCAGGGAAATATGGATTGAAGGAAACTAAATGTTATTGCTCATGAAATGTCATTAAATGTTTATGAATTGTATAATTTGAACTATAATGCAATAGAGATTAAAAATATTAGGGTTGCAAAATATTCCCACCATAATAGCATATCAGGATATTATGATTTAAAAAAAATGAAAACATCCCACTACAAACCATTAGAATGATAGAAATTAGAAGACTGATGACTCCAAATGTTCACAATGAAGAGAGGAACAGTAAATCCATTAGTTTCTTCTACACGTACAATACTGTTAAATCACTTTGGGAAAGAGTTCTATTATCCCTTATAAAATCTAACATATTTTCAAATCTGTAATCCACTTTCCACCATGCCTGTACACAATTATTCAGAATATATCCTCATAATTGCAAAAACATGGATGGAAGCAGGAAAAACTTCAATAAGTAAATATTTGGATAAACAAATTCACATATATGATGAAAAATAAGTTATTAAACTGTGAAAATATGGATGGAGGAAAGTTAAATGTTATTTATGGTGAAATAATAAAAATTATATAGTGTAGATTTTCTCCTACAACAAGTAGTGGTAAAGGAAAAAACATTAATGATTGCATAGAGGCAGTGATAAATATATGAAGCAAAGGGGAAATCTTAATAAAGGGAAATTATTCTGTTGAAATTGTGATATTTTCATACAGTTGTTAAAATGAATATAATGTGCAACACAATGTGCAAATCTTGAAGTACTGAATGAATGACTCTGTGTGTCTGTGTGTGTGTGTGTGTGTGTGTGTGGTTATGTGTGTGTGTGTGTGTGTGTGTGTGTGTGTGCTCATCAGATGTATTAAATGTGTCTTGGTAACACAGTAACGCAAGGTCATGACAAATAACCTGCATTGGTGGGAAGGACAGGGGAGAAAACAAGCAATATATTAATTTATGTTAATCAAGAATCATAAATATTTTAAATTATTTTTATGACCATATTTGGTAACTAAATCATTAGTTAAAACATGCTAGGTTCAGAAAATGATGAAAAAGATAGTATAAAATAAGCAATTTGACATATTTAGAACCTTACAATTTTATATAATAATTATGCAACAAGTAGCATGAGCTACTTCATATTCTTTCTTTCTTTTTATTGGTTACTTCATTTATTTACATTTCAAATGTTGTCATCCTTCCCAGTCTCCCCTCCACAAACCCCTACCTCTTCCCCCTCCCCTCTGTCTCTAAAAGGGGATTGTTCCTCCTACCTACCCACTCCTGTTTCACCACCCTAGCATCCCCCTAAACTGGAACATCAAGCCTGCACAGGACCAAGGGCCTTCCCCCCCCCATTGCTGCCAGATAAGGCATCATATTATTTCTAATATTATTTATGTTTGTAATATTAGTATAGTAATGGTGTTATCATAACTGAATCTAAAATTAGCACAATTGATGAGTGTAAGAAAAAAGTACTCAACAGGCAATTGTTACTAAGAATTGGCAAATTCATCAAAAACAATGTGTTGCTATCCTCACAATATAAGAAATGATATTTAACTTCTGGGCCAGCAACTCTGCCCATACAGATTCAGTACACCAAACCCCATCCCAGAGATAGCTTGACTGCCAAGAGGTCTATAACAGCCAGGCTCACAGGTTAGATACCCCTGCCTCAATGCCTGGCTTAATTTGCTGCCTGTAGCTCTTCCCAGTTTAGACCCAGAGTTGAAGACCTTGTACCAGAGGCAGTCTGATTTAAAGAGGTCCATCATAACTAGGCTCACAGGAAGGGCAAGCTCTACACAGTCAGAAATAGCAAGGCCAGTAAATCCCTGAGATAACCATATGGCTAGAGGCAAGTGCAAGAACATAATCAAGGGAAAACAATGCCACTTGGCAACCAATGTCAGAACCTAGTTCTCCTGGCATAGCAAGCCAAGGAAGCCCTACCCCACCTGAAAAGAAACATTCTGACCTAAAGTCCCAACTCATTAAGTTTATAGAGAACCTTAAAGAGGACATAAATAACTCCTTTAAAGAAATACAGAAAAACACATGTAAATAGGTAGAGGACCTTAAAGAGGAAACATGTAATTCCCTTAAAGAAATAAAGGAAAACACAAACAGGTGAAGGAATTGAACAAAATGTTCAGCATCTAAAAATGGAAATACAAACAATAAAGAAATCACAGAGAGGCAAATTGGATATGGAAAACATAGGAAAGAGACCAGGAGTTACAGATCCAAGCATCACCAACAGAATACAAAAGACAGAAGGGAGAATCTCAGGCATAGAAAATACCATAGAAGATATTGACACAACCATAAAAACAATACAAAGTGTAAAAATTTCCTAACCCAAAAACATCCAGAAAACTCAGGACACAATGAAAAGGCCAAAGTTAAGAATAATAGGAATAAAAGAGAGTGAAGACTCCCAATTCAAAGGGCCAGAAAAGTATCTTCAACAAAATCAAAGTAGAAAATCCCCTAACCTAAAGAAAAAGATGAACATAAATGTACAAGAAGCCAACAGAACACCAAAGTTATTGGACCAGAAAAGAATTTCTTCCTTTCACAAAATAAGCAAGAGACTAAATACATTGAACAAAGAAAGAGTATTAAAACCAGTAAGGGGAAAAAGGCCAAAAACATATAAAGGCAGACATATAAGAATTATACCAGATTTCTCAACAGAGACTCTAAAAGATAGAAGATCTTGAACAGATGTCATGTAGACCCTATGAGAACAAAAATGCCAGCAAAACTCTCAAGTGCCATAGATAGAGAAAACCAAGATATTCCATGAAAAAGCCAAATTTACATAATATATTTCCATTAATCCAGCTCTATAATGCATGATAGAAGAAAAATTCCAACACAAGTAGAGAAAGTACATCCAAGAAAAACCAAGAAATTAATTATCTCACAATAATCCTAAGAGAACCATACAAGCATAATACCATACCTGGGAACAAAAGTATCAGGAAGTAACAATCACTGATATTTAATATCACTCATTATCAATAACTCAATTCCCTAATAAAAAGACAAAAGCTAACATACTGGATAAAAGTATCCAGCATTTTACTGCATAGAGGAGACATACCTCAGTGACAAAGACAGACATTCCTTAGAGTAAAAGACTGGAAAACATTTTCCAAGCAAATTGCCCCAAGAAATAAGGTTTAGTAGCCATTCAAATATCCAATAAAATAGACTTACAACCAAAAGTTACCAAAAAATATAAGAAAAGACATTTCGTACTTATCAAAGGAAAAGTCCACCAAGATGAAATCTCAATTCTGAACATCTGCATTCCAAATGCAATGACAACCACATTTGTAAAACAAACAGTAGTAAAGCTTAAAACACACATTGAACCACACACAATAATAGTGGAAGATTTCAATAGCCCACTCTCACCAATGGACAGTGTTAGTTAGAAGGTAGCTAATTTCTGGACAGATCACACCAGGCCAGCACAGTCCCAGGAGAAGAGGTTTTATTGCTTGGGTGTTGGGGAGAAAGGAAGAGAAGAAAGAGGAAAAGGGGGGCGAGGGGTCAGGGTCTCAGTCTTTTATTCAGGCTGTGACATAGATGCCAAGAAATGAATGACAGGCACAGGTGAGGTGTTCACCAGGAGTGTGTGGCGATTGCCATGGCAACATAAGCAAGAGGGTTCTTGTTACCTAGGCATGACATCATTGCAGGATTCAGAGGCTACCTGTAAAACTACTTCAAATGACAACATAACTCCTCTTTTTTTATCATAAAGAGAAGGGGAAATGTGGGAAGCCCTTTGTGAAGTGGGAATATGTTGTTGTAAAAATATAAAAAATAAAAAAACATAGGGTTGTCTTTTTATCCTGCTAGGTTTGCCCACAGTGTCCCAAGGTATCTGCTAGATATTTTGGAAGAAACACATCCCAACTCCGAGGCGGCCCAGTGTCTCCAGCCACCGCACACTTTCCTACACTCAAACTGTCACATAAAAGAACATACAACACAATAATCTTTGACCCAATTGGTAAGATATAATTGCCCACTTAAACAAACAAAGCCCGGTACCATCCATCCCTTGAGAACATTAATAACAACCTGTAAATACACAGAATGCAATCTTAACATCAGTCTCCATTGTCCTGCCATGTCTTCTCTCTTTCTCCCTCATGTCTCTTCTCCTCTTCCTTCAAACTTCTCTCCCACCCATCCTTTCTTCTTCTCCAATGACAGGCCTCCTTCTATCCTGTATCTGCCCCTCACCTCTATTTTACAAATTCAATGGGGAGAAGTTTCTGGTGAAGTCACCTGTTTCCTGAATAAGTGACTAGGCAGCTGTCCTTGGGACAGTGGAATTAGCATCAAAATACAGATAACTCCAGGGCAAACCATAGCAGGAATAGGGGCATTGGATCTCTTAAAATGCTTCCTGCTGTCTAGCGGTGTTACCAATTTTAGGGTGTAGCTGACTTTCACTATCAAGTCCACTTGAAAATCATTTACATCAGGCTTCTCTGTGGAGAGTAGTTGGTAATCCTGTAAAAGGAACTGATTGTTTGGTTAGAAGCTTTTTGAATTTGTCATTGAAGGAGTATGGAAGCAAGATTAATGAGGCAGGGAGCAAACAGTAATGCCAAGAAAACGAAGAGAAAAGGTATTAAGAAGGGCTGTGTCTATTTCTATATAGAGTTTTTCAAACTCCAGGAATTGGATGCCTTATGTTCTCTGCAATTCTGGATGTCTCATTTTAACTGCAGGGTTTTATTTCTTTATATCCCAGATTCATTGACATAGAAACTACATTCTTGGAGAAACAGGCAAAAGACCACCTTTCTTAGCTGCTAGAACATGTAGTCCCTGTCAGTTCTGAAGCACCACTGCTGCCAAAGAATCTATCTCTTTCTGGATGGTGAGCATTGTTTCAGACAATTATTGAAAACTATAGTCAAGCTGAAAAAGAGAACTTACTGTATAGGGTTAGAGAAGTAGTCAGTCCTTCCTTTCCAGCACCAGTAACGATAACTATTCCTGCAGTGACCCGGAGTGGCATAATCTGAACTGCTCTCGTTTTGTGCTGGCATCATGTCTATAACTAAGTTTGGTAGAAGCTCATTTCCATGGACTGATCCTAGTTCAGGGAACAGGAATGCCAACATGCAAATGCCTGACCGGGTGGAAGGTAAGCAATGATATAAGTGAATGCCACAGACTTGATATATATTGGACTGCATGCCACCTTGACAGGCATGAAGTATCAAGAGTTGTGGTTCTATTGTAGTCTACGGAGCTTAGCATACCTACAGGACGTGTCCCAGATGTCTTTAAACAGTTTAATATTCCAAAAAAGAGGGATAGAGAAAAGATTTGGGGTCATGACAACATAAGAGTCAGGTCTAGTTTCACCAGCACATATACTAAAATTGGAACAGTACAGAGAAGATTAACATGGCCCCTGTGCAAGGATGACATGCAAATCGTGAAGTGTTCCATTTATAAAAAAGAGTCAGGGCAGGTGAGGATATTTGGAAGTATCACTGGAGTCTGTAATTGGCAAATGTGAGGTAGTTCCACAGGGTACACATAGCCAGCACTCTTTAAATCTACCGGGTCAGGTGACATTAAGCACTTGGTATGCTGAGGTCAGGGTCTAAAGCAAAAGGCAAAATGACAAGTTAGTGCCATTTATGAAGAGGGGTGTAAAGGAGGTAAGGACCTCAAAGGAGTGTTTGATTGCTTCTATTTTTCCCATATTGAGAGATTGAGCAATTGATACTTATTTTCTCCGGATATGAAAAGTACTTACTGAAAATCTGGCTTGGTTTTTATGATAGAGCTTACCAACAACTCCTGTTTCCCACCTGGGATTCCATGGGTCTCGTACATAGAAGAAGAGGGTCTTGCATTGTTGATAGAAGATGTGATCAGTCTCTGATACTAGGATATTTATCTGGCAAGACCAATATGTGCAGCTCCCATATTTGTCTGACCATATTTTACAATCATCTTTCATCTTGCCAAAGAGGAACCAAACAAAGAGGTCATAATATTTAGATGGAATGGTGGATATAGGAATGACAGCAGTTTGGATCTGTTCCAGTATCAAGCTATGGAGCAGTTTCCTCACCCTATTTGGAAAGACTGTTTGTTATCAGTGGGGGTTTCTTGATGGAAATGAACAGCAAGAGGAGAATGAGAAACTCATGTCTAATCCAGGGGGGTGGAGCACAGCTGCCTAAGTAGAGTCTCATTTACCTAGGATTGGGGACAATGTAGGTGGTCTCAATGTCTTCTGAAGTTTAAGAGAGCAGGATAGTGTTGAGGTTGATATGTAGGGAGAAGTGTCATTTTGAGGTGGAGGGGGTGAAAGGTTTGAGGTGAGGCAGGAACACCCAATGAGATAGTCCCTCATGCTTAGCAACTATAAAAAAAAAAATTACCCTGAAAGGGCCCTACCATTTAGGAGAGCAAGGTGAGAGTCGATGATCTTAATGGATTAGAAGAACTTGGTCTTCAATGTTGATAGGCAGTGGATATGGGACAGTGTGTAGCCTTGGTAGACGGTGATCAGCAACGTTTCATAGGAAAGAAGAAAGGTGGCAAAATAATTGGGTAGGTAGATGAACAGGGAGGGGAGAACATTTAAGTGAAAGACTAGGAGTTAGGATCTGTTGTCCATAAATGAGTTTGAAAGGTGAGATGAAGACTGGTCACTAAGGGAGAGCTCATAACTTGAAAAGAGCCAGAGGTATAAGTTTTACCTAATTGAGGTGAAGTTTCTGTGACAGTTTGACAAGATTAGTTTTTAGAGAATAGTTAGTTCTTTTCCAGAAGATGGAGGTGGTAGGGAATATGAAAATGGGAGGCCTGTCTAGCGCTTTAGATATAGTTTGAGAAATTTGGGAAGTGAATTTATTATCATTGTCTAACTGGAGGGAAGCTAGGACACCAAGTTGTGGTATGATCTCCTGAAAGAGGAAATAAAAAAATCTCTAAGCCCTTTTCTTAGTTGTGGGAAGTGCCTCCACTTACTTTGAGAAGATGTCCAGCAAGACCAGGAGATACTTGACATGTTTAAGAGTGGGAACGTCAGTAAGGTCAAGTTGCCAGTCAGTTCCAGGGAGGAAACCTCTAGCCTGATGGGTAGGAAAAGTGTGTTGTGATACCCGGAGTTGGATTCTGATATTTGATAGAATTTGCAAAAGACAGTAATAGATTTTTAGAAACTTAAGTCCTCAGGAGTAGGTTGTAGTTTGTTAGGATGAAAGTGTTGGTGAAGATAAGGCAGAGTTTCATGAGTGTGAGGGAGTGAGAGTAGGAATGTGGGTTGTAGTGCAAGAATATTACGAGAAGGGTGAGTTGTGTCTAGGCCACTAAGGGCTGCAACTCTAGCTACCTCATGGCTCACTTGTTTCTCTTGGAGACACTAGAGTCATCATTATGGTGTGATCTGCAGTGGACAGTCCTGGTAGCTGTGGGAAGATGGGAAGCCTTTAGCATGGCCATAATTTGTTTTGCATTAGTTACTAATCCTCTTTTGTCATGAGTAACCCATGTTCCTTCCAGATAGAAGTGTGGGACAGGAGGATATGGGAAGTATATTTGGAGTCTATGTAGATGTTGAGGGAATGTCCTTGTACCAGTTGAAAAGCACAGGTAAGAGCTATTAGTTCAGTCTGTTGTTTGTTGATATGAGCAGAGAGGGACTATGCCTCAGCTATCTCTTTGTCTAACACTATAGAATAGCCAGCTCTTATGGCCTTGACATGTAGAAAGGAGCTGCCATCTATATACCAAGTATAGATGTCCTGAGGCAATGTGCCCTCATGTATTGTGAAGAATGACACAATAGTTTCTCTAAAGTTTCAGGGCCAGAGTGTGTTAGGGAGTGCTTAGTATTTGTCTAAGAAGATTGGAAATATTAAGAGATGTCCATGATTTGAAGGAGAGTGTGTAGTCTTCTTTTAGTGGTACCTAAAGAAAAGAACCCTGAATGAAGTTAGAGTCTCTAAGCCTCTATAACTTAGGAACTGTAACAGATTATGAGAAGACAGTTATAGGTGACACAAAGATTAATTCTTTTTGACTTTTGAATAAGGAGTTCCATGACCACTAAGAAACAAATGCAAGGTACCTATCTCT
This sequence comes from Rattus norvegicus, assembly GCF_021556685.1. NCBI lineage: Eukaryota > Metazoa > Chordata > Mammalia > Rodentia > Muridae > Rattus > Rattus norvegicus. The sequence goes on along the minus strand of NC_141554.1, from coordinate 134,034,542 downwards.
GGATAGTTAGATCCTTTCTTTTTTTTGACAGGCATGCTAAGGTGCAAAAGAGGATCACAGTTGGTGACCTAGGACTCGAAAGGCAAATCCATCCATTTCAGTTATGTAGAGGGAAAAAGGACGAGTCAGGTCAGGTAGGTGTAAGTCTTAATGGGTCTTAATGACAGCCTGTTGTAGCCTTTAAACAGGCTTAGTAACATGTTTGAGAAGAGGTTTGTGGGTGGAGCCAAACGCTACTTCATATAAGGGGTGAGAAAGGAAAAATAAGGGAACCTAAGAACATAAAATGACTAGTCCTAGGATATACATGGACTGACCCTGGGCTCCAACTGCATAGGTAGCAGAGGATAGCCTTGTTGGGGCACCAGTGGAAGGGGTAGCCCTTGGTCCTGCCATGGTTGGACCCCCAGTTTAGGGGATTTTGGGGGGGGTGTGGGGAGGACGGGGAAGGGAACACCCACATAGAAGGGGAGAGGGAGGGGTTAGGGGGCTGATGAATGGGAAACCAGGAAAGGGAATAACATTTGAAATGTAAATAAGAAATACCCAATATAATAAAAATGGAGAAAAAAATAAAGGATAATGTAAGGTAAAAAAAATTTAAGTGACAGTCATAACAGCAATTAAAAAAGAAATTCATACATTAGCATAGGAAACATTGGATTACTAAAGAGATTACAGAAGTTATCAATATATCTAATTTCAGTTTAGGCTACAATAACAACAACATACACAGTATGATATTGGTATAAAGAGAGACACACATATCAATGTGATAGAATAAGAATACATTTCCAAGTTTATATGACTAGATTATCCAATTTTCAGTAAATATACCTAAAGTGTACACACTTGAGAAAAGACAGCATCATCATTGCACCTTAAGTTACAAGAGTTAATAAATTGAAATTAGCCAATATAGCCTCCAAGTGGTGAATGAAAAATTTAAAAGATGTATGTGGTAGTTTCAACATGCTTGACCTGTAGGAAGAGCTACTGTTAGGAGGTGTGGCTTTGTTCTTCCTACGTGGTTACAAACCCCTTTAGCTCCCTCAGTCCTTTCTTTAACTCCTCCATAGTGGACACCATTCTCAGTCCAGTGTTTAGCTGCAAGCATTTTCCTCTGTATTTGTCAAGCTCTGGCAGAGCCTCTCAGGAGACAGCTATATCAGGCTCCTGTCAGCATGCACTTTGTGGCATCTGCAGTAGCATCTGGTTTTGGTGACTGTACGTGGGATACATCCCCATGTGGGTCAGGCTCTGCTACACATTTGTCTCTGTATCCCCTCCTGTGGGTACTCTGTTCCCCCTTCTAAAAAGGAATTAAGCATCAATACTTTGGTGATCCCTCTTCTTGAGCTTCATGTGGTCTGTGGATTGTATCTTGGGTTATTTGAGCTTTGGAGCTAATATCCACTTATCAGTGAGTGCATACCATGTGTGTTTTTTGTGATTAGGTTACCTCACTCAGGATGATATTTTCTAGTTCCATCCATTTGCCTATGAATTTCATGAAGTTGGAGCATCTTTTGGGTATATGCCCAGGACACCCAAGAGCTCCCATGGACTAAACCACCAACAAGAGAGTACACATGGAGCAACTGATGACTCCAGATTCATATGTAGCAGAGGATGACCTTGTTGGGCATCATTGAGAAGAGAGACCCTTGGTCCTGTGAAGGTCTATGCCCCAGTATATGGGAATGCCAGGGCAGGAAAGAGGGAGGAAGTAAATGGATAGGTAGAGGAGCACCCTCATAGAAGCAGGAGTAGGGTGGACAGGATAGGGTTTGCTAGAGGGAAAACCAGGGAAAGGGGATAAAATTTGTAATAAACAAAATATCCGATGAAATAAAAAACTAAAAGAGAAAAAGAAATTATTTATTTATTCATACCTTAAACAGGGGTTCTCGACCTGTGAGTCATGAACCCTGGGGGTGGAGTCCACTGGGCCTTTAAAATGGTCTCTTGACTGCCAGAAAAGTCAGATATTTACATTGTGATTCTTAATAATAGCAAATAACATTGACGAATTGGCAAGAAAAATAATTTTGTGTTTGGGAATCACTACAATATGAGGAACTGTATTAAAGGGTTGAAGCTTTAGGAAGGTTGTAAATCACTGTCTTTTTTTTCTTTTTTTTTAAATTTATTTAATACTTAATAATAATACTTTGGTTTCCGGGCAAACATCCCCCTCCCCCCTCCCCTTCCTTATGGGTGTTCCCCTCCCAACCCTCCCCCCATTGCCGCCCTCCCCCCAACAGTCTAGTTCACTGGGGGTTCAGTCTTAGCAGGACCCAGGGCTTCCCCTTCCACTGGTGCTCTTACTAGGATATTCATTGCTACCTATGAGGTCAGAGTCCAGGGTCAGTCCATGTATAGACTTTAGGTAGTGGCTTAATCCCTGGAAGCTCTGGTTGCTTGGCATTGTTGTACATATGGGGTCTCGAGCCCCTTCAAGCTCTTCCAGTTCTTCCTCTGATTCCTTCAACGGGGGTCCTATTCTCAGTTCAGTGGTTTGCTGCTGGCATTCGCCTCTGTATTTGCTGTATTCTGGCTGTGTCTCTCAGGAGAGATCTACATCCGGCTCCTGTCGGTCTGCACTTCTTTGCTTCATCCATCTTGTCTAATTGGGTGGCTGTATATGTATGGGCCACATGTGGGGCAGGCTCTGAATGGGTATTCCTTCAGTCTCTGTTTTAATCTTTGCCTCTCTCTTCCCTGCCAAGGGTATTCTTGTTCCCCTTTTAGAGAAGGAGTGAAGCATTCACATTTTGATCATCCGTCTTGAGTTTCATTTGTTCAAGGCATCTAGGGTAATTCAAGCATTTGGGCTAATAGCCACTTATCAGTGAGTGCATACCATGTATGTCTTTCTGTGATTGGGTTAGCTCACTCAGGATGATATTTTCCAGTTCCAACCATTTGCCTACGAATTTCATAAAGTCGTTGTTTTTGATAGCTGAGTAATATTCCATTGTGTAGATGTACCACATTCTCTGTATCCATTCCTCTGTTAAAGGGCATCTGGGTTCTTTCCATTTTCTGGCTATTATAAATAAGGCTGCGATGAACATAGTGGAGCACGTGTCTCTTTTATATGTTGGGGCATCTTTTGGGTATATGCCCAAGAGAGGTATAGCTGGGTCCTCAGGCAGTTCAATGTCCAATTTTCTGAGGAACCTCCAGACTGATTTCCAGAATGGTTTTACCAGTCTGCAATCCCACCAACAATGGAGGAGTGTTCCTCTTTCTCCCCATCCTCGCCAGCATCTGCTGTCACCTGAGTTTTTGATCTTAGCCAATCGCACTGGTGTGAGGTGAAATCTCAGGGTTGTTTTGATTTGCATTTCCCTTATGACTAAAGATGTTGAACATTTCTTTAGGTGTTTCTCAGCCATTCGGCATTCCTCAGCTGTGAATTCTTTGTTTAGCTCTGAACCCCATTTTTTTTCACATTTTTTTTTATTAACTTGAGTATTTCTTATATACATTTCGAGTGTTATTCCCTTTCCCGGTTTCCGGGCAAACATCCCCCTCCCCCCTCCCCTTCCTTATGGGTGTTCCCCTCCCAACCCTCCCCCCATTGCCACCCTCCCCCCATAGACTAGTTCACTGGGGGTTCAGTCTTAGCAGGACCCAGGGCTTCCCCTTCCACTGGTGCTCTTACTAGGATATTCATTGCTACCTATGGGGTCAGAGTCCAGGGTCAGTCCATGTATAGTCTTTAGGTAGTGGCTTAGTCCCTGGAAGCTCTGGTTGCTTGGCATTGTTGTACTTTTGGGGTCTCGAGCCCCTTCAAGCTCTTCCAGTTCTTTCTCTGATTCCTTCAATAGGGGACCTATTCTCAGTTCAGTGGTTTGCTGCTGGCATTCGCCTCTGTATTTGCTGTATTCTGGCTGTGTCTCTCAGGAGCGATCTACATCCGGCTCCTGTCGGTCTGCACTTCTTTGCTTCATCCATCTAGTCCAATTGGGTGGCTGTATATGTATGGGCCAAATGTGGGACAGGCTCTGAATGGGTGTTCCTTCAGTCTCTGTTTTAATCTTTGCCTCTCCCTTCCCTGCCAAGGGTATTCTTTTTCCTCATTTAAAGAAGGAGTGAAGCATTCACATTTTGATCATCCGTCTTGAGTTTCGTTTGTTCTAGGGATCTAGGGTAATTCAAGCATTTGGGCTAATAGCCACTTGTCAATGAGTGCATACCATGTATGTCTTTCTGTGATTGGGTTAGTTCACTCAGGATGATATTTTCCAGTTCCAACCATTTGCCTACGAATTTCATAAACTCGTTGTTTTTGATAGCTGAGTAGTATTCCATTGTGTAGATGTACCACATTTTCTGTATCCATTCCTCTGTTGAAGGGCATCTGGGTTCTTTCCATTTTCTGGCTATTATAAATAAGGCTGCGATGAACATAGTGGAGCACGTGTCTCTTTTATATGTTGAGGCATCTTTTGGGTATATGCCCAAGAGAGGTATAGCTGGATCCTCAGGCAGTTCAATGTCCAATTTTCTGAGGAACCTCCAGACTGATTTCCAGAATGGTTTTACCAGTCTGCAATCCCACCAACAATGGAGGAGTGCTGAACCCCATTTTTAATAGGGTTATTTGTCTCCCTGCGGTCTAACTTCTTGAGTTCTTTGTATATTTTGGATATAAGGCCTCTATCTGTTGTAGGATTGGTAAAGATCTTTTCCCAATCTGTTGGTTGCCGATTTGTCCTAACCACAGTGTCCTTTGCCTTACAGAAGCTTTGCAGTTTTATGAGATCCCATTTGTCGATTCTTGATCTTAGAGCATAAGCCATTGGTGTTTTGTTCAGGAAATTTTGTCCAGTGCCCATGTGTTCCAGATGCTTCCCTAGTTTTTCTTCTATTAGTCTGAGTGTATCAGGTTTGATGTGGATGTCCTTGATCCACTTGAAGTTAAGCTTTGTACAGGGTGATAAGCATGGATCGATCTGCATTCTTCTGCATGTTGACCTCCAGTTGAACCAGCACCATTTGCTGAAAATGCTATCTGTTTTTCCATTGAATGGTTTCGGCACCTTTGTCAAAAATCAGGTGCCCATAGGTGTGTGGGTTCATTTCTGGGTCTTCAATTCTATTCCATTGGTCTATCTGTCTGTCTCTGTAACAATACCATGCAGTTTTTATCACTATTTTTCTGTAATACTGCTTGAGTTCAGGGATAGTGATTCCCCCTGAAGTCCTTTTATTGTTGAGGATAGTTTTAGCTATCCTGGTTTTTTGTTATTCCAGATGAATTTGCAAATTGTTCTGTCTAACTCTTTGAAGAATTGGATTGGTATTTTGATGGGGATTGCATTGAATCTGTAGATCGCGTTTGGTAAAATGGCCATTTTTACTATATTAATCCTGCCAATCCATGAGCATGGGAGATCTTTCCATCTTCTGAGGTCTTCTTCAATTTCTTTCTTCAGTGTCTTGAAGTTCTTTTTTTTTTTTTTTTTTTTTTTTTGGTTCTTTTTTTCGGAGCTGGGGACCGAACCCAGGGCCTTGCGCTTCCTAGGTAAGCGCTCTACCACTGAGCTAAATCCCCAGCCCCTGAAGTTCTTATTGTACAGATCTTTTACTTGCTTGGTTAAAGTCACACCGAGGTACTTTATATTATTTGGGTCTATTATGAAGGGTGTCCTTTCCCTAATATCTTTCTCCGCTTGTTTCTCTTTTGTGTAGAGGAAGGCTACTGATTTATTTGAGTTAATTTTATACCCAGCCACTTTGCAGAAGTTGTTTATCAGCTTTAGTAGTTCTCTGGTGGAACTTTTGGGATCACTTAAATAAACTATCATATCATCTGCAAATAGTGATATTTTGACTTCTTCTTTTCCGATCTGTATCCCCTTGATCTCCTTTTGTTGTCTGATATCTCTGGCTAGAACTTCAAGAACTATATTGAATAAGTAGGGAGAGAGTGGGCAGCCTGTCTAGTCCCTGATTTTAGTGGGATTGCTTCAAGTTTCTCTCCATTTAGTTTAATGTTAGCAACTGGTTTGCTGTATATGGCTTTTACTATGTTTAGGTATGGGCCTTGAATTCCTATTCTTTCCAGGACTTTTATCATGAAGGGATGTTGAATTTTGTCAAATGCTTTCTCAGCATCTAATGAAATGATCATGTGGTTTTGTTCTTTCAGTTTGTTTATATAATGGATCACGTTGATTGTTTTCCGTATATTAAACCATCCCTGCATGCCTGGGATGAAGCCTACTTGATCATGGTGGATGATTGTTTTGATGTGCTCTTGGATTCGGTTTGCCAGAATTTTATTGAGTATTTTTGCGTCGATATTCATAAGGGAAATTGGTCTGAAGTTCTCTTTCGTTGTTGGGTCTTTGTGTGGTTTAGGTATAAGAGTAATTGTGGCTTCATAGAAGGAATTCGGGAGTGATCCATCTGTTTCAATGTTGTGGAATAGTTTGGATAATATTGGTATGAGGTCTTCTATGAAGGTTTGATAGAATTCTGCACTAAACCCGTCTGGACCTGGGCTCTTTTTGGTTGGGAGAACTTTAATGACTGCTTCTATTTCCTTAGGAGTTATGGGGTTGTTTAACTGGTTTAACTGTTCCTGATTTAACTTCGGTACCTGGTATCTGTCTAGGAAATTGTCCATTTCCTGTAGATTTTCAAGTTTTGTTGAATATAGGCTTTTATAGTAAGATCTGATGATTTTTTGAATTTCCTCTGAATCTGTAGTTATGTCTCCCCTTTCATTTCTGATTTTGTTAATTTGGACACTCTCTCTGGGTCCTCTCATTAGTCTGGCTAAGGGTTTATCTATCTTGTTGATTTTCTCAAAGAACCAACTTTTGGTTCTGTTGATTCTTTCTATGGTCCTTTTTGTTTCTACTTGGTTGATTTCAGCTCTGAGTTTGATTATTTCCTGCCTTCTACTCCTCCTGGGTGTATTTGCTTCTTTTTGTTCTAGAGCTTTTAGGTGTGCTGTCAAGCTGCTGACATATGCTCTTTCCTGTTTCTTTCTGCAGGCACTCAGCGCTATGAGTTTTCCTCTTAGCACAGCTTTCATTGTGTCCCATTAGTTTGGGTATGTTGTAACTTCAATTTCATTAAATTCTAAAAAGTTTTTAATTTCTTTATTTCTTCCTTGACCAGGGTATCATTGAGTAGATCATTGTTCAATTTCCACGTATATGTGGACATTCTTCCCTTATTGTTATTGAAGACCAGTTTTAGGCCGTGGTGGTCTGATAGCACGCATGGGGATATTTCTACCTTTCTGGACCTGTTGAGGCCCGTTTTTTGACCAACTATATGGTCAGTTTTGAAGAAAGTACCATGAGGAGCTGAGAAGAAGGTATATCCTTTTGGTTTAGGATAGAATGTTCTATAAATATCCGTTAAGTCCATTTGGCTCATGACTTCTCTTAGTCTGTCTACGTCTCTGTTTAATTTCTGTTTCCATGATCTGTCCATTGATGAGAGTGGGGTGTTGAAATCTCCCACTATTATTGTGTGATGTGCAATGTGTGTTTTGAGCTTTAATAAGGTTTCTTTTACGTATGTAGGTGCCCTTGTATTTGGGGCATAGATATTTAGGATTGAGAGTTCATCTTGGTGGATTTTTCCTTTGATGAATATGAAGTGTCCTTCCTTATCTTTTTTGATGACTTTTAATTGAAAATTGATTTTATTTGATATTAGAATGGCTACTCCAGCTTGCTTCTTCTGACCATTTGCTTGGAAAGTTGTTTTCCAGCCTTTCACTCTGAGGTAGTGTCTGTCTTTGTCTCTGAGGTGTGTTTCCTGTAGGCAGCAGAATGCAGGGTCCTCGTTGCGTATCCAGTTTGTTAATCTATGTCTTTTTATTGGGGAGTTGAGGCCGTTGATGTTGAGAGATATTAAGGAATAGTGATTATTTCCTCCTGTTATATTCATATTTGGATGTGAGGTTATGTTTGTGTGCTTTTCTTCTCTTTGTTTTGTTGCCAAGACGATTAGTTTCTTGCTTCTTCTGGGGTACAGCTTGCCTCCTTATGTTGGGCTTTACCCTTTATTATCCTTTGTAGTGCTGGATTTGTAGAAAGATATTGTGTAAATTTGGTTTTGTCATGGAATATCTTGGTTTCTCCATCTATGATAATTGAGAGTTTTGCAGGACATAGTAACCTGGGCTGGCATTTGTGTTCTCTTAGGGTCTGTATGACATCTGTCCAGGATCTTCTGGCCTTCATAGTTTCTGGCGAAAAGTCTGGTGTGATTTGATAGGTCTGCCTTTATATGTTACTTGACCTTTTTCCCTTACTGCTTTTAATATTCTTTCTTTATTTTGTGCGTTTGGTGTTTTGACTATTATGTGACGGGAGGTGTTTCTTTTCTGGTCCAATCTATTTGGAGTTCTGTAGGCTTCTTGTATGCCTATGGGTATCTCTTTTTTTAGGTTAGGGAAGTTTTCTTCTACGATTTTGTTGAAGATATTTACTGGTCCTTTGAGTTGGGAGTCTTCACTCTCTTCTATACCTATTATCCTTAGGTTTGATCTTCTCATTGAGTCCTGGATTTCCTGTATGTTTTGGACCAGTAGCTTTTTCTGTTTTACATTATCTTTGACAGTTGAATCAATGATTTCTATGGAATCTTCTGCTCCCGAGATTCTCTCTTCCATCTCTTGTATTCTGTTGGTGAAGCTTGTATCTACAGCTCCTTGTCTCTTCTTTTGATTTTCTATATCCAGGGTTGTTTCCATGTGTTCTTTCTTGATTGCTTCTATTTCCATTTTTAATTCCTTCAACTGTTTGATTGTGTTTTCCTGGAATTCTTTCAGGGATTTTTGTGTCTCCTCTCTATGGGTTTCTACTTGTTTATTTATGTTTTCCTGGAATTCTTTCAGGCATTTTTGCGATTCCTCTCTGTAACTTCTACTTGTTCTCTAAGGGAGTTCTTCACGTCTTTCTTGAAGTCCTCCAGCATCATGATCAAATATGATTTTGAAACTAGATCTTGCTTTTCTAGTGTGTCTGGATATTCCATGTTTATTTTGGTGGGAGAATTGGGCTCCGATGATGCCATCTAGTCTTGGTTTTTGTTGCTTGGGTTCCTGCGCTTGCCTCTCACCATCAGATTATCTCTAGTGTTACTTTGTTCTGCTATTTCTGACAGTGGCTAGACTGTCCTATAAGCCTGTGTGCCAGGAGTGCTGTCGACCTGTTTTCCTGTTTTCTTTCAGCCAGTTATGGCGACAGAGTGTTCTGCTTTCGGGAGTGTAGTTTTTCCTCTCTACTGGTCTTCAGCTGTTCCTGTGGGCCTGTGCCTTGAGTTCACCAGGCAGGTCAGTTGCAGCAGAAAAGTTGGTCTTACCTGTGGTCCCGAGGCTCAAGTTTGCTCGCAGGGTGCTGCTCACGAGCTCTCTGTGGCGGCAGCAACCAGGAAGATATGTGCCGCCCTTTCCGGGAGCTTCTGTGCACTAGGGTTCCAGATGGCGTTTGATGTTTTCCTCTGGCGTCCGAGATGTGTATGTAGAGTGCAGTCTCTTCTGGTTTCCCAGGCGTGTCTGCCTCTCTGAAGGTTTAGCTCTCCCTCCCACGGGATTTGGGTGCAGAGAACTGTTTATCTGGTCTGTTTCCTTCAGGTTCCGGCTGTGTCTCAGGCGCAGGGGTCCTGCCGCTCCTGGGCCCTCTTCTACGGGAACCCAGAGGCCTTATACAGTTTCCTCTTGCGCCAGGGATGTGGGCAGGGGTGGGCAGTGTTGGTGGTCTCTTCTGCTCTGCAGCCTCGGGAGTGCCCACCTGACCAGGCGGTGAGGTCTCTCTCCCACGGGGTTTGGGAGTAGAGAGTAAATCACTGTCTTAAAGGGATATTTGTGTGCCTCAATTGGGTAAGACCAATTTACTTATGAAGGCCACTATTCTACACTAGTGGCATAAATCTGGGTATGTTCTCTTGTTCTTTATGAGACAAGCTTTTCTATGTAGCCTTGGCTGGCCTCAAACTCAGAGTCTTTGTCTTCATAATGGTGGCCTTGTAGTTGTGCACCACCAAAAAAAGGAGGACTGGCATTATTAGAAGTGTGTCACTGAGTGCTTAGACTCTACTCATTGCAGAGAGAGCTTCCTTCAAGATGCCAGAGGATGCCAGCCTCTCCTGGACACCTTTGGGTCAAGATACAGACACAGAACTCTCAGTTCCTTCTCCAGCAGCATGTCTGCATACATGCTGGCATGCTTCCTACTCTGATGATAATGGACTAAACATATGAAACTGTAAGCACGTCCCATGTAAATGTTTTCATGTATAAGAATTGCCTTGGTCATGGTGTCTGTTCACAGCCATGGAAACCCTAAAATAATGTAATAGTCACAGTAGAATTTTATTCATTTTAGTGATAAAAGAAATTATGAAATTTGTCAAAAAATTGGTGAAATTTGAAAATACTATTCTATGTAATGCAATTCCCAAAAGTTTAAAAAAAACATGTTCTTCCTTATATAAAGATCAAAGCTTTGAATTTTTATACATGTGTATTTTTTTTTAAGTATGTATAGCGCTCAGAAAGCTATAAAGGGCCCAGGAAAGGGATAGGGGAAGAGGACTTTAGTGGAATGGGGAAAATGTAACACATGCAATATGAAGGTGTGTATTGTAGAAAGCTGGGATTAAAAGGTTTAAGCAGTGATGGGAAAGGAATTTAAGTTAATAGCTGTTGGTAAACAAAACTAAGGATGTATGAAAACATTCTATAGAAAACAACCATGTTATGAGCAATAATCTATACTTTAAAATAATTTTGAAAAATGTAAAGGGTTTGAACACAATCATGGGTTGTTAAATGTAAAGCTTACTACCATGGTGTTATTTGTCCTGCAACATGCCTTCTGAACTTACATCTGTCACTTCTCTACAGTTGGAGCCCCTTTTCTGGTTATTCCATTTCACGCTTCATATGTTTGTATCCTGTTATTCCCTCCCAAACTTCACCATCCATCCTATGGTCCCTTTATATTTTCAAGGCCTCTATAATTATTCCATGTTGTATATACACATCTGAGGATTTAGAGCTAGGAACCTTAGATGGCAAAAACATGTGGCATTTTGTCTTTTTGGATCTGTGCTATTTCGTTTAATATACTCTTTTTCAGCCCATCCATTTACCAATAAAAATTATGATTTAATCTTTTTGATGGCTGGATAATATCCTATTGAATATAAGTATTAAATTTTAATTATCCATTTATCTGTTAAGGGCATTTAAGTAGCTTCTAATATTTCCTGGGTCTTAGGAATAAGATGACAAAGAACATGTGGAGTAGGATATCAAGTCCTTTGGGCACATACCAAGGAGTCGTATATCTGTGAAATAGCTAGTAAGTTTATTTGTAGTGTCTTGAGGATTCACCATATTCATTTCTAGAGTGTATGTACCAGTTGTTATTCCCACAATCCTAGAAATGGCAGCATTAAAAAAAGTAGAATAGTGGCTCTGTCAATGGACATGAAAATGTAGAAGGGAGTAGTATCATGCTTTTCCTAAACAAAACAACATCAGGAAATCAGTGACTACTGAGATAGAAAAATTAGGTTTTCCCAGGGATGTGCTTCCTTATTTATTGCCTAATACAAAGTGTCAAAGAGTTTGGTATCTAAAGCATATAAATACCCATAATACATTAATTCAGTGCGTTGTGTGTGTGTGCATGTGTATTAATATATGGGCGCCTGAACACATACATATGTGTGTGCTAATAGTAATCGCAGAAAAGGAGGCTATGGATTTGAGTGTGGGGGCATATGAGAAGATCAACGGAGGGTAGTAGGAAGGGATGGAATAGATGCAAGAGGGGATGTTTGGGTGTTTTAAAACTCCATTTCATTTTAAAACAATTTCTAAAAATAAAATTTCAGTGACAGGTATGGAATTTCTCCTTACAATTTTTTGCTCAGGAGTGTCACAGAGAACCACTAACCAATACAAGCTATTGTTATTGCTTTTGGTTGCCTACCAGGACTATATGGAAAGACCCTATTTGTGAAAACAAAACACACATTGGTTCTAGGACATCATAAAGAAATAAAGCTGGAATTGACAAGAACTGCATTCTGATAGTTCCTCTAAAAGTGCTAAATGATGCTATTCAGGACACTGTGGAAGAAAAGATAATGAATATTATCTTGGTAGCCATTGGTGCATGCTACAATATTTTCCTGACAGGAAAAATGGGTCCTCAAAAGGTAATACTGGAATGAAGATTACGAGGGGATTTGATTTCTTGTCTCTTCTACAGTAAAAACATTCAAGCATAATACTGCTATAATTATTTGAAACCTATGATTTGTGAGGTCATAAATCCTAAGTCAAGGTCTAGGTTTGTTTTCTTTACGACTGTTTGTTTTGTAGAATATCGTTTTGCTAAAACCTCCTTCTAAATATAAGCTTATAACTGGAAATCTCAATTGCCCCAAACCTTAGCCACAGAGGTTTCTGTTGCAGTGACCATCTGTGAATGTAGAGTCATAACTTATATACATGCTAAGAATAAGTTTTGATTAAGCCTTTAGTTCTAAATGAGACTTCTGTATCTGCACCAACCCCAAGGCACAGGAAACAATGTGGAAGAAAGAGAGGCAAAAAGAATGCAAGGAACAGAAGATGGGAGGGAGTTCTATGAAATACCAGAACAATATAGCCATTGCACCCATGACCACACCACATTTAAAATTATCTGTAGGAAATCAAATTCACAAATTTAGGCAACATTCAGCAGGATATGAATAAAAGCAGAGAGGACATAATTGGGGGTATGTATTATGGGTCCCTAGGGTACTGGGAACAGGGAATTAGTGCATATTAAAGCTGAATTGTTTATGTGTATAAAGTTGTCAAATATAAAAATAAATAATTGAGAAAAAACAAAAATATCCTTAATGTTGAGCACAATAATGAACTCCCAGGGAATACAATTCACATGAAAAGTGCTATAAGTTTTTAATATATATCTTAGTAATAAAACACTTTCAAAACATTTGGATGGCCCTGAACTCAATCATAAACACTACAAAAAGACTATATAACATGGGCCTAATGAATTATTAGGAAAAAAACTGAATGAAATATGGTTCAAAAATAAAAAAGTAATTTAAAAATAGAATACTTAATGGAAAGAGTATGGAAGGTGTTTGGGAGTAGCCACAAGATGAGGAACTATCATAAGGAGTCAGATTTTCCCTAGAGTTGGAATTAAAGGATGTTGAAAACTCTCTACATTGTCACTGGGAACTAAACACAAGTTTTCTACAAGAAGAGTAAGCACTCTTCACTATTAACCCATGTGTTAAGCACCTGTTTTACTATTAGAGACTATACATAACCAATTTCTCAGTCTATTCCTGACTGCTGCTGCTGCTGGTGGTGGTGGTGTGTGTCTTCTATAGTTTTTCCATGAGATGATTATTTTCTTGTGTTTCTTGAATATAGTAACCCTCCTTGTGTTGGAGTTTTCTTTCTCATATCCTCTGTAGGTCTCAATTAATAGAAATATATTGTTTCCATTTTGTTTTGGTCATAGAATTGTTTTCTAGATGTATAGAGATTTGAATTTTTAGGTGTGTATAGTATGGCTGATATCTGTCATCTTTTAGGGTCTGACGGACATCTTTCCAGGCCCTTCTGGCTTTCACCATCTCTGTTGAGAAGTCAGATGTAATTCTGATAGGTCTGCCTATACGTTGCTTGACCTTTTCTCCATCTAGCCTTCACATGTTTTCATTGTTTTATACACTTAATGATTTGATTATCTTCTTAAATATTTAAAGCCATATCTTTTCATACGTTATGTAAGTTTTATTCTATGATTTTTGTGAAGATATTATCTGGGCTTTTGACCTTGAAATCTTCTCCTTCTTCTACTCCTACTATTCTTACATTTGATTTTTCCATAGTGTCTCAAATTTTCTGGGCATTTTGTGCTAGAAAACTTTTAGAATTCTTTGAAATCTAGAAAATCTTTTGCATTTTCTTTGACTAACTATAATAGCTACAGTATCTTCTACATGCGAGATTCTAAAGTATCTTCTACACATGAGATTCTGTCTTCCATCTCCTGTACTGTGTTAGTAATACTTGTATCTGTAGTTACTGTTTTCTCTCCTAGTTTTCCATCTCAGATGTTGCCTCCATTTGGTTTTGTTTTTGTTTTGTTTTGCTTTTTCCTTTTGCTTCTTTTTTGTTTGTTTCTATTTTCCTTTTCAGATCATCAACAGTTTTATTCATTTCTTTCACTTGTTTGACTATATTTTCTTTCCTATATTTTTATTTGTTTCTTGATTAAAGATCTCTACCTGTTTGAAAGTATTTTCCTGCATTTCTTTAAGTGACTTATTAATTCCCTTTGTAATGGCTTCAATTCTATTCATGAGATTTAAAGTCATTGTCTTACTCTTCAGATATGTCAGGATATCCAGGGTTTTCTGTCATAGGAGAGCTGGGTTCTGATGGTCCCATGTTGCACTGTCTTTGTTTGATTGTGTTCTTATGCTTGCTTTTAGCCATATGGTTGTCTCTGGTGTTGGGTGGCCTGGTAGTCAGTAATAGTAGCAAACTTTTAGGACTGAATTCCCAGGGTGGCAGCAGGTTTCCTGGAAGGCAGGTAGATCTGTCTGTGGTCCAAAGAGTAGAGTATAGATATTTGATTTCAGGTAGATGTGTGCACAGCAATGTGGAATACAGAAAGGATGAAACAGACCTTTGGACTGCTTGGTCATGGTTATCTGACCTTGTTGTCCCATGTGGCAGCATGGCTCCCAGGAAGAAGCACGTAGAGCTTATGGGACAGTGAGTAGATTGCAGATGTGCAATAATTGCATATACAGGCATCTTCATTCAGTTTTAAAAGGGTTATTCCTACCTTATTTTTAGTCAACATTTAATAATTCCCTTTGTTGTTGTACCATTTCCAATATCTTTATACCAGTGCTATAGCTAGTATAAAGATATTAAATATATTAAAATTGATGCCAATAAAATTCAGAAAATTATGAACTGAGGTTGAGCATGATGCTTCACAACTTTATTTCCAATACATGGGAGAGAGAAGCAAATGGATCTTAATAATTTGAAGACCAGATTATTCTATACAATAGATAATTGGCTAGTCAGGAACAAACAGTGAGTGACTATCTATGTAAGGAAATAATAATAATAATAATAATAATAATAATAATAATAATAATAAAGAAAATGGTACATACATACTGTAAATATCAAAATTGTACTAAACTTTAAAACACAAAAAGTAATTGATGAATTCTTAGATACATCACCATATGTGGTGGATTAAATGGAAATAGACCCCATGGGCCCATAGAAATTTGCATCATTGAAGGTGTTGCCTTTTTGTAGTAGGTGTTGGCTTTTTGCAGGAAGTGTGTCACTAAGGTTGAGTTTTGAGTTTTCAGAAACTCAAGTCAGTCCTAGTGGATCAGTCCCTATTCCTGCTGTAAACTTAGTACTCTGAAATCCAGATGTAAAACTCTCAGTTCCTTCTCTAGCTCCACATCTGCTTGTACGCCAATATGTTTCCTTCCATTGTAATAATGGACCAAAGCCCTGAATTATAAGCCAGTTTCAATTAAATACTTTCTTGTATAAGAGTTTTAAGTGATCATAATGTCTCAAGGCAGGTATAAAACCCCAATGGAGATACCATATTAACTAGAAAAGTAAAACAGACCCTGTATAGGGTAGGATATAGGTGAAGGGGCAAATAGGAAAGAGACTCTAATTAAGAAAGAAGATCTGTACTGATTGCAAAGGAGGGAGCAGAGACAGAGAACATCAAGGATGTTTATCTGATAAAGTCTCAAGAAATAGTATTGTATACTATCTCAAATATATATAAAACAAAATTTTCAGTACTGAGCATGAAAAATCTCCTTTGGAGTTGTTGTTTTACAGCGATTCAAAGTGCTTCCCACACAATGCACAATATTGCTATTGCCTTTAGATTGCCTTCAACAGTTGAAGATAAGTCTTTATTGCTAAGAATATCATGAACATCATGCAAAGACTTTGGACTGAAGCTGGATCTAACCTAAGAGCCTTCTTCCTGTGGTCTAGCTTTTATATTACCAGAAACTAACATGTAAGCTGACAAGAAAAGGAAAGGATCAGTAGTCCAATCCAGCTGTGATGCTGGTGAACCAGAACAATTACAATCACATCTTGGCAGGAACCAATAGCTGTCTAATTGGACTTAAAATCCACTCACCAGGAGTAAAGGCATGCCTAGTACTAGAAATCTGACTACCTATTCAGGAATAGTGAGGTCATCTATATTATAAAATAAACTACTACCTTCACTTTACTGGACCCAAATACTTTTTAATTGAATACTCAATCTTCTTTTTATCCATAGGTAAATGTAGCCCTCATCAGAGAAATTTCTTTTTGTAGCAGATAAATAAAATAAAGGTGATCCCAGAAAATTGTACCTAGTGATATTACAGAGATCAATAATATTTCAGGAGCAAAACCCCAAAGAACACACCTGTAACACAATATAACTCCTATTAACTTAGACTCAGGGAATATCACAGAAGGGACAATGTTTATAAAAAGCCAGAGGACAAGAAAGTCTACTGTGAGATTGTTTCTCCTAGGAATGAAAAGTAAGCTATATCCATAATACCTCAACAGTATAGATGCCTACATAAGACCTGAACAATAACAGTATCAATAAACATAGTAGTGCATCAAGGGAAAACATAATAGTTTATAGACTCCTACCCCTAGACAAGATGTATGGGCAATTAATGACTTCTGAGAAAGGGAGAATTTGCATCTCTGGAAATGAGCTCCCTAAATTGTTTTATAATACAAAGTGATCAGCCTTAATATACAAAACAGACATATTAAGTTATTATACATTTAATTATACTTGTATATAACAATAAGCAAGAAACAACACAACCAATTAGAGATACAGGTTATTATGAGAAAAAGAAAAATGTAGAGCTGTAATTATATTATTATAAAAATTAAAAGAATTTTGGGACTTCTTTTTTGTGGCAGTAAGAATGTGCTTGGCACTAGGGGTGGCACTAATAGGAGGTGTGTCCTTGGAGTAGTTGTGGCCTTGTTGGAGGAAGTCTGTCATTGTGCAAGTGGGAAAAGAGACCATATTTCTTTTTGCTATTCATACATATTTTATTGCATATTTTTATTTACATTTCAAATGTTATCCTCTTTCCCAGTTTCCCATCCTTAAACCTGTTATCTTCTATGAGGATGTTCCCCCTCCCCAACCACCCACTCCTTCCTGCCTCCCAGCTCTGATATGCCCCTGGACTGGAGATCCATTCTTGGCAGGACCAAGGGCTTATCCTCCCAACAAGGCCCCTAGGCTACATATGCAGCTGGAGCCATGGGTCTGTCCACATGTACCCTTTGGGTAGTGGTTTAGTCCCTGGAGCTCTGGTTGCTTGGCATTGTTATTCTTATGTGGTTGCAAACCCCTTCAGCTCCTTTAATCCTTTCTTTAATTCCTCCAGTGGGGACCTCATTCTCAGTTCAATGGTTGGCTGTAGTATCAGCCTATGTATTTTTAATGCTCAGGCAGAGCCTCTACGGAGAGAGCTATATCAGGCTTCTGTCAGCAGGAACTTTATGACTTCAGCAATATTGTCTGTGTTTGGTGGCTGTATGCTGTATGTATATGGGTTGGATCAGTGGTGGGACAGTTTCTGGAGGTCCTTTCCTTCAGTCTTGGTTCCAATTGTTGTCTCTGTATTTCCTCCATTGAATACTTTTGTTCCCACTTTTAAGAATGACTGACCCATCCACATTTGATCATCCTTCTTCTTGAGCTTCATGTAGTCTGTGGATTGTATCTTGGGTAATCTGAGCTTTTGGGCTAATATCCATTTATCAGTGAATGCATACAATGTTCATTTTTTGTGTGATTGGGTTACCTCACTCAGAATGATATTATCTAGTCCCATCCATTTGCCTGTGAAATTCATAAAGTCATTGTTTTTGATAGCTGAGTAATATTCCATTGTGTAGATGTACCACATTTTCTGTATCCATTCCTCTGTTGAGGGGCATCTGGGTTCTTTCCAGCTTCTCACTATTATAAATAAGGCTCCTATGAACCTAGTGGAACATGTTTCCTTGTTATATGTTGGAGCATCTTTTGGGTATAAGTTCAGGGGTAGTATATCAGGGTCCTCAAGTAGTGTAATTTTCTAAGGAACCTCTAGACTGATTTCCAGAGTGGTTGGATGAACTTGCAATTGCACCAAAAATGGAGGAGTGTTCCTCTTTCTCCTTATCCTTGCCAAAATCTGTTGTTGCTTGAATATTTTATCTTAGCCATTCTTGTAGATGTGAGATGGAATCTCAGTGTTGTTTTGATTTACATTTCTCTGATGACAAAGGATGTAGAACATTTCTTTAGGTGCTTCTCAGCCATTTGATACTCCTCAGTTGAGAATTCTTCGTTTAGCTCTGTACCCTGTTTTTAATAAGTTTATTTGATCCTCTGGAGTCTAACTTCTTGATTTTCTTTGTATATATTGGCTATTAACCCTCTATTGGATGTAGGATTGGTAAAGATCTTTTCCCAATCTGTTAGTTGCCGTTTTGTCCTAATTATAGTGTCCTTTGCCTCAGAGAAGCTTTGCAGTTTTATGAGGTCCCATTTGTGAGGTCAACATTTGCTCTTGATCTTAGAGCTTTAACCATTGGTGTTCTGTTCATGAAATTTTCCCCAGTGCCCATATGTTTGAGACTTTGCTCCACTTTTTCTTCTATTACTTTGAGTGTACCTGGGTTTAAAAGGTGGTCCTTGATTCACTTGGACTTGAGCTTTGTACAGGGCAATAAGAATGGATCAATTTGCATTCTTCTACATGCTGACCTCCAGTTGAACCAGCACCATTTGTTGGAAATGCTATCCTTTTCCCACTGGATGGTTTTAGCTCCTTTATCAAAGATCCAGTAACCATAGCTGTATGACTTCATTCCTAGGTCTTCATTTCTATTCCATTGATCTACTTGCCTGTCTCTGTGCCAATACCATACAGTTTTTAGGACTATTGCTCTGTAATACAGCTTGAGGTTAGGGATGGTGATTCCCCCAGAATTTACTTTGTTGTTGAGTATAGTTTTTGCTATCCTGGATTTTTTGTTATTCCAAATGAATTTGCATGTTATTCTTTCTAACTCTATGAAGAATTGAGTTGGAATTGTGGTGGAGATCGCATTGAATCTGTACATTACTTTTGGCAAGATGGTCATTTTCACTATATTAATCCTTTTAATCCTTGGGCATGGGAGATATTTCTGTCTTCTGAGATCTTTAATTTCTTTCTTCAGAGACTTTAAGTTCTCGTCATATAGATCTTTTACTTGCTTTGGTAGAGTCACAACAAATTATATTATTTGTAATTCCTGTGAAGTGTATCATTTCCATAATTTCTCTCTCTACCTGTTGATCCTTTGAGTTGTAGAATGCTACTGATTTGTTTCAGTTAATTTTATATCTAGCCACTTTGATGAAGTTGTTTACAAGGCTTAGGTGTTCTCTGGTGGAACTTTTGGGGTTACATAAATGTACTAAAATATCATATGCAAATAGTAATATTTTGACTTCTTCCTGTCCGAATTGTATCCATTTGACCTCCTTTTGTGTCTGATAACTCTTGCTAGGACTTCGAGTTCCATGTTGAATAGGTAGGGAAATAGTTGGCAGCCTTGTTTTGTCCCTGATATTAGTGAGATTGCTTCTAGTTTCTGTTCATTAGTTTGGTGTTGGCTACTGGTTTGGTGTATATTGATTTTACTATGTTTAAGTTTGGGCCTTGAATTCCTAATCTTTCTAAAACTTTTAACATGAACTGGTGTTGAATGTTGTCAAATGTTTTCTCAGCATCTAATGAGATGATTATGTGTGTTTTTTCTTTGACTTTGTTTATATAGTAGATTGTTTTGATGTATTTTCATATATTAAACCATCCCTGTATCCCTTTGATGAGAGACACTCTTCCTAAACACATGGGAACCAGTCTTCTATAAGTAGCCTTCAGAGGAAGAAATAAAACTCTCAGCTCCTCTTGCACCAGGCCTGCCTGGATAGTGTGGCATACTCTTGCCTTGACTATAATGGACTAAACCTCTGAAAGTATAAGATAGCCCCAAGTAAATGATTTACTTTAAAGATTGCCTTGGTCATGTTTTCTGTTTAGAGAAGTAAAGCCCTAACTAAGACAGAAGTTAGTTCCAGGGACAAGGGTATTGCTGTGATAGGCTTGATCATAGTTTTGTTTTCAGGAATACGGATTTTGGTGCTTTTTATTTGGGAAGCAGTGGAATGCTTTAAGTTGGGTCTTAATGGGCCAACCAGTAGAAAAACAGAAGACATTGGTGCTTAGTGTGATTTGAACTCTACAGACCTGGGAGAAGTGGTATCAATGGAGAAGAATATTAGTATGTGTCCTAGTGATTATTTTTGCAAAATTTTGGTCAAGAATATGGCTGCTTTTTGCCATTACCAAAGAGTCTGCCTGAAGCTGAGGTGAAGATATTTAGATCAATTGCTTTGACAAAGGAAGTGTCAAAAGTGCTAGTATAAATGCTTTTGTGTGTTTACAAAAGTTCACTCTTATGAACAGCATTTTAATGACAGGCAGCAAGCTGAGAAAGGAAAAATATAAAATGGATGCGACAAAATTCACCAGGCAGTGAAATGGACCTGAAGCCTATGTTCAAGGAGATAAAAAAATTAAGCAACTGGTGACCTCAAGGCAAGGGCCCACCTAGCTAAATTTAAGTACAATCATGATGGAAGACACCTTTAATCTCAGAAGACAGAGGCAAGCAGATTTCTAGTTCAAGACTAGGCTGGAATAGGGCACGTTCCAAGTAGAGAAAAGCTTCTGTTCAGGTGTTGTTGTATACACCTTTAATTCCAGGATTCAGTACATGATCCATGCAGATCTCTTGATTTTGATTTACAGGTCAAGTTCCATGACAGCCAGGCATAGGCAGTGAAGAGTTAGAAAACAGAAAGCTGGTGATAATGAAAATAGAACAGGAGGAGCATGTTCCAGCTCCTGGACTTGCTCATTCGGCTATGTGGCTGCCTGGCTTTAGAGCCTAGGACAGAAAGACTACTGGGCCAATTGATGGTGATTGGTTGGAGCTAAGAAATTAGTGGTGATTAAGAAGAAACCAGCAACACTAAGGTGACATTCGAGAAGTGTTTTCTGAGGGCACAATAAAGCTGGGTTCCAGAGACAGTCAAGGTTGTACCTCATGCTGCAGCTGGAATTGGTAATATGAAAATATCACCCAGTTGCTACTGGCTTTGAAGGTATGAAGAGGTCATGGAGAGCAGCTGAGGCATGACACTGTGAAAGGCTAGGAAAAGAGATTGGTGAATGTGCAGCCTCAGTGGCAGTTTATGGCTCAGGACTGGAGGGTCATGCAATGCAGTTGAAGCTTGGCAACATGAAGAAATACTATGACAGTCTACTGGGGAAGCCTAGTTGCAGCGGAAGACCCCAGTGTATTGGAAATTCTCCAGTGCCATGTAATCATCATGAAGAAATATAGCAGCAGAGGACTGACATCAACCATAGCCTAGAGACTTAGAGAAGTGACACAAGCCCTTTTTTGGGAACCCAGAGCATCATGTGTTGATTCCAGAAACTAAAATAAGAACCTGTAATGTTGAAGTTCCCTTGGAGACAAAAAGATGTTTAAGACATCTGCTGAGGAAAGTTGCTAGCAAGGAGTAGAACCAGCACAGGAGAAACAAGTTTGTTGCAGTCAACAAAGTTGAAAAAGGAGTTGGAAATCTGAAGACGGCTTTGACATCAGACCAGGAGATGGAGAGTTTCAAGTTTGCCCTTCTGATTTCCTGTCTTGCTTTGGGGATTACAGTTAAGTGATAGGTTGCATTTCAGAAGAGACTTTGAACTTTAGACTTCAAATATTATTGTTTCTGCTATAGACTATGGGGACTTTGGAAGTTGGACTAAGTGCACATTTTTTATTACGATACAATTAAGTATGACTCCCATAGACTCAAGTGTTTGAATAAAACTATGGGGGCCAGGGAGTGTAATGTACTGGTTTGTATATGCCTAGCCTGGGGAGTGGCAATAATAGGTGTGGCCTTGAAGTATGTTTGGCTTTGTTGGAATAGGTGGGCATTAAGACATTCATCCTAACTGCCTGGAAGCCAGCCTTCTCCTAGAGGCCTTCTGATGAAGCTATAGAGCTCTCAGCTCCTCCTTTACCATGCCTCCTGGATACTGCCATGCTCCTGCCTTGATGATAATGGACTAAACCTCTGAACCTGAAAGCCAGCCCAAATTACATGTTGTCCTTATAAGACTTGCCTTGGTCATTGTGTCTGCTACAGCAATAAAACCCTAAGACATCTTTATTTTTGTTAGAATTTATTTAACTTATCCAATCAACCAATCAATCACAAGAAATTATCAAGCACATATAGTGAAAAGGGAATCTTCACATCGGGGACTGTAAACTGGTGCATCTAGTATGGAAAACAATGTGGGAAATATTAAAAAAATTAGAAACAACTACTATATGTTGTATGTTTATCATTGTTGAATATATAAACAAGAGATCTGAAACATTATATCTTCATCCTAACTACAGCTCTATTCACAAAAGGAAATTGAAGCAATCTAGATGTCCATTTATTGAATAATGATTACAAAATTTTGCACATATACACAAAGAAATATTGCTGCCCAATAAAAACATAATCATGAAATTTGCTTTTAAATGTATGGAAGTGGTAAAATCTTATATTTAATAATGCATGCAAAGTCAGAAAAGAAAGTATCACATTCTCTCTTAGATGTGAATGTTATATTTGAATCCTTTGTATGTTTAACATGAAGTATATATGAAACCCAGGTACTTGCAAACAAGCCATCAAGCCATTTAGGATGATACACATTAATATGTGTGTGTGTGTGTGTGTGTGTGTGTGTGTGTGTGTGCGTGTGTGTGTGTGTGTGTGCATAGTCTTATAGAAATATACTAGTCTGTATGCTAATTAGAAATATAATGTATATTCAAAAGAGAGTTTGGACAGATGTTCTCTCCACAGGTGGATAATGATGCTTTCTGAAGGTGTGAAAATATTTGTGCCCAACATAGATACCTACCTAAAGGTTTTAGAGAAGCCACAGAGAAGAGGGAGTAGAAACAACATGAAGCACTGACACTGCTCTATTTTCTAACCATAGCTAGATGATAAAACTATTTTGCTAAAGATACCACTCAACTTTCTCCCTTGTAGCTAACTTAGATAGTTTTAGAAGGTGCAATGGAAGCAGCAGTGAGAAAAAGACATAATTGTCTCCCCCACCACTAGATCCTGCATGTTACAAGATAGACCTGCCAGGGAAATTTGCCCAAAGTGACATGGGAGTTATTGAGTACCCAAGAACTTTCTAATTGAATATGAGCCTTGCTCTACAGGTGTTTCATAATTGCTTGTCCAAAGCCTATGACTGGGGCAACCACAACCCCTTGGGTTGCAAACACTGTTATTGTTATATTTGATGGTTATGCTACTAATCTCCCAACTGCATAACAGAGTTTATACCTATAAATTTTCTTTCTCTCAACTGTGTTCAAAGAAGTTTCTTTTTCAGTGTATTGTGATTAATGAAAATACTTAAAGCTGGTCAAAGTACAGAATATAATTAACTATGAGGGTTCAGCTATGGATGAAATTGCTTCCACCTTCCATGACCAAAAGTTGACATCACAGCAAAGAATGTAGAAGAAATGTAAGAAAAACCTGAGTCAGAGATTTAAAATGCAGATTTCTGGAAATAACTGCTTCATATGTCAGTTATCACTACATTTGGTTTTCAATTCAATATAAAAATCATCAAAATTCTAAGACACAGTAGAAAGAATATGGTGGAACTATGAGCAATTGGCAGTTTCTAAGAAGAAAATGTCAGTTAGAAGAAATGGCCTCTGTTAGCTTGCCTATGCTCCAGTGGATGGATTCCTACACTGACATATGGGGATCTGACCATGGTGGACTGCATTGTGGATTCAGTGGGTTATTAGTATTGAAAAAGTAAATAAATAAATAAAGGGAATAAAGTTAGGACAATGAGAGACTGGGCGCATCACAGGGAATTGAAGTAAGAAAATGATAGATGGATATAGCCAAAATATATTGTCTAAATATATAAGCTCTTCAAAGAATAAACATTATTTTTAAAGTACTCTTTAAGTTATAGTAGTTGTTTGAATATCAATTTCTCCTAATGGCTCATATATTTGAAGTTTTAATTGTCAGTCAATGTCATCCTTTATAAAGGATTATAAAGATTAGGAAATGTGACCTTATTGGAAGAAATATGTCACTGGGGGTGGGGTGTGAATTTTCAAAAGCCCATGTCAAGTCTATAGCCTCTATCTCTACCATTGATCTGGATGTAATTATCAGCTAGTGCTTCGAAATCTGCCTATTGGCACCATGTTTCCTACATGAAGATAATGGACTGACACTGTAAGCAAGCCCCAAATTAAATGCTTTCTCTTATAATAATTGCCTTAGTCATTGTATCTTATTGCAGCAGCAGAATAGTGGTGGAAGCAAGTAGGCTGAGCTTCAGTCAAATAATGTAAGGAATCAGCTGTAAGACAAATTTAATTGAGCACGCATAGTATTTTATTTTTAAATTTTTTCCAATATAATATTTTTATTAATTATACAAACTCCCAGGTCCAACCTCCTGCCACCATGCATTCCACAGCCCCAAAGGAAAAAAAGTAAAAAGAAAAACTTCAAGTCCAATTTGTGTTGTCTATATACTCATTGGAGCATAGCCAAACTTGTAATGCCAAACTCCTTATAAAAATAGTTCTTCCATCAACCCCCACCAAAAGCAAGCTGCTATGAATAACTACACTTTAGCAACCTTATCAAAATTTATAAACACTCTTTTCAATAGTGGATTCATTCTCTTTGGAGGGGGTGAGAGCTGTAAGAGAAGTCTTAAATGTCTCTCTTAGTTATGAATTTGCAGTCATCGATAACATTTCAAAAGAATTTCCCAGTGACATCATGGGCCATAACCATTAATATATCCTGGTCATAGCTCAGATAACTGATTTCAATCTGTTCCTTGCAGCTTCATGGTTCACAAACATCAACATGGTTCCAGGTGATGCACAGAGCACTATCATCAACATACTCTCAGGTGACAATGCAGACCATAGAAATCAACACAGTCTCCATCAGCAGCAGACACTATGGTCTTCTAACTTGTCCCTGGCAGCAGTACAGAAAATGGACATCAACAAGTTCTCTCATGGCAACAGGTTCATCGACATCAAGATCTCTGGTGGCAACATGAACTATTAAGATCAACATAGTTACCAGTGGCAGGACTGATCAGTGAAGTCAACAGTGTTTTAGGTAGCTGCTTGAATCAGGGAAATCAATCTGGTCCCCAGAAGCAGCAAGGATCATTGATATAAACATGGGTTCTGGCAGAAGCACGGATTACATCTATTACCAAGTTCTCAGGAGGTAACATAGACCATGGAGATCAACATGGTCCACAGTGGGACCACAGAAGTCTTATAACAATACATTCTTGGATAGCAGTATGGGCCATGGACTTCAACATAGTCTTAAGCAGCAACAAGAATCTTGAATATCAACAAATTCTCTGATATGGACTTGCAATATAGACTATGGATATCATCTTAGTTACCAGAAGAAGCATAGATTGGTGACATCAAAATATGCTCAGTTGGCAGGTGGAATCACCAGGAAACCTGCTTCACAGTAGCAGAAGAGATCACAGATATCAACTTAGATGCAGGTATTAGCTTGGATCATGGGCATAATCTCCAGTTCAAGCATAGAACAATGGCATCAACAAGGTTTTGGGGGGCTGGAGAGATGGCTCAGCGGTTAAGAGCACTGACTGTTCTTCCGGAGGTCCTGAGTTCAAATCCCAGCAACCACATGGTAGCTCACAACCATCTGTAATGAGATCTGATGCCCTCTTCTGGTGTCTCTGACGACAGCTACAGTGTACTTATATATAATAAATAAATTAAATCTTTAAAAAAAAACAAAAAAAAAACAACGTTTTGGGTGGAAGTTCAGATTACAGGCATTAGCCTAGACCTCAGTGGCAGCAGAGATCATGGACATAAACATTGTTAAATGTGACAGCACAGTCAATGGACATCAAAAAGTCCCCTGAAGCAACAAGGATCACTGACATCAAGACAGTTTCTCTTGACAGATTGAATCATAGACATCAAAGTGGTAGCCAGTAGAGTGCAAATCATAGACATAAACAAGGTTTCTGGAGGCAATATCAACCATGGAATATAAAGATGTTAATCAACAGACTCCTGGAGAGCAGACATATCATGGTTGTGAGAGTAGCATGGATCAATGATATCAACATAGTTTGTTGGTGGAAGCTTGGTTCTTGGAGACCAAACTGGGTCCTATAGGCAGCAGGCATTATTGAGGTCAACCAGATTTCTGGTCATAGCTATGGTCTTCTACATAACATGGTCTCCAGCAGCTGCACCAACCACTGACATTAACATAGCT
Source organism: Rattus norvegicus (assembly GCF_021556685.1). Lineage (NCBI taxonomy): Eukaryota > Metazoa > Chordata > Mammalia > Rodentia > Muridae > Rattus > Rattus norvegicus. The sequence goes on along the minus strand of NC_141554.1, from coordinate 134,007,906 downwards.
TCCAAGGGCAGGTTGTATCACAGACATCAATCTGGTTAATGGCATCAGCATCGAACATTTGCTTCAATATGGTCTCTGTTGGTAGGACAGAACATGATTAAACATGGTATCAGCAGAAACAGGTATCGAGGATACCAACAAGGATTGTGTTAGAAATAGTAACTCTGAATATTATTTTGATAACCTGCAACAGCAGTGGTCAGTGACACCCAAATGGTTGCTAATGACAATACCAATATATATATATACCAATTATATATATATATATATATATATATATATATGTGTGTGTGTGTGTGTGTGTGTGTGTGTGTGTGGTGTGTCTCCAACAGCAGCAGACACATGGACCACTGACATCAACATAGTTTCGATTAGAAGGCTTGATCACAGATATGAATCTGGTCCCCAGTTTTAGCACAGAGCACTTACCTCAACATGATCTCAGACAGCATTATAGAACCTGCACTTTAACATAGTTTCTGGCAGCAATAAGGATCATGACCATCAACAGGGTCACCTCTGGCAACTTGGAGTATGGACTTCAACATGGTTACTGGTGACAACATGAATTAGTGACATCAAAATAGATTCTAGAGGCAACTGGGCTCAGAGATATCAATCTGGTACTCAGTGGCAGTAGGGATCACAGACATCATGGTTGCCAATAGCAGCATGGACAATGATATCATAGTGTCTATTGCTAGGAATGAGAGATATCAACATAGTTTCATAGGTTATGTGAAGTCATGAATATAAATCCCTTTTCCATTATAGTGATGGATCATTGACAACAACATCTTTGCTTGTCTCAGTACTCATTTAGTATACAGTATAGTTTATAACACTGGCAGCATAGATTATTGCTATGAACATAGTTTTCAGTGTCAGAGCAGATCTCAGACATCATTCCACCAATGCCACTCAAAGTATTTACCTGAAAATTACTTGCAGGTGTACTATGGACTGTGGAATATAGCATAGTCTCTAGCAATAACAGGGAACATGGCCATTAAATTGGTTATCATCAGCAAAACCAAATATGAATATCATCATATTGCTAGTGGCAGCAGACATAACTAATACCAACTTAGCTTCAGGTAGCATATTTTATCATAAAGATCAAACTGGTCTCTGGTGGCAGCCCAGAACAACGTACCTCAACAAGACCTCAGTATTGAAAATGAATTTCAACATGATCTCTAATGGCCACAGGGATCATAGACATCAACAAGCTCCTCAGAATCAACATAAACTATAGGCTTCAATACTGCTACTGGTGCCAACATTGATCAGTGACATTCACTTAATTTTAGGTGACAGTTGGGATTATTGATACCAATATGGTCCCCAGTGACAGTATGGATCACAGACACCATGGTTACAGGTGGCAGCATGGATGGTGGATAGACCATGATTTCTGATTGGTAGAATATCTGTGACATCATTATAGTACCATTAGGCAGGTCAGATTATGGACATAAACTTCTATTTCAATGTCAGGATGAATTATTGACAGCAATAAAGTTGATGGTGGCAGAACAGGTTATATATATATATATATATATATATATATATATATATATATATCATAGACTCAGGATGTAACAGTAGAGAACACTGACATCAAAATAGTCTAAAGTGGCAGATAATATCTCAAAATTATTCTGGCCCCAAAGAGCACCTCAAAACACCTCAACATGGCCTCAGACAGAATTATGGAACATGGACATAGACATTATCTCTGATAGCAAAAGTGATCATGGCCATAAACAGAGTGTCTATAGACAATATGAACTATGGACATCATCATGGTTGTTGGTAGCAGTGGGAATTACTGATGCCAATATAGCTTAAGGATGATCCAACTTGATTTCGAGTAGTGCATCTCACTTTTATCTGGTGATAGCACAGACTACTTACCTTAGCATGACATTAGAAGTATTGACCATGAAATTTAACATGATTTCTGGTTGCCACAGGGATTACAGATATTGAAAAGCTCTTTGGAGGCAATAGGAACTGTGGACTTCAGTGTGGTTGTGGTGACAGTATGGAAGATTCAACATATTTTCTGGTGGCAAGTTGGGACCACTGTTATTTGTGTGGTACCCAGAAGCAGGAAGAATCACTGACAGCATAGTTGTGTTTGGAACTGTGGAACAAAGAAATGTCATGATGTTTCTGAAAAAGATGAATCAAAGATAACATAGTTTCAGAAGACAGGTTAGATAATAAAAATAAACCTCCTTTTCCAGTGGCAGGATGGGTCAGTGACATCAACATCTTTGCTAGTAGAAGTAAAGAACATGTATATAACATGATCTCAGATAGCAACTTTATGCATCAAGTATATCACAATAGTTTCTGGTGTCAGGGTCTCAGATATCAATCTGGATCCCAGTGGCAGACAGAACACACACATCAACATGACAACAGGTGGCAGAATAGAACTTGCACTTCAGCATGCTCTTTAGAAACAAAATGGATTATAGCCATCAACAGACTCTCCATTGGCAAAACAAAATATGGACACCATCATTGTGGCTTATAGAAGCAGAAGACATTATCACTGCCGTCAACCTAGCTTCAGGGTAAAGGTAAGATAACAACATCATACTGGTCTCCTGTGAAAGAACACATAGCTCTGCACTAATTCAGGCAACAGTATTGGCCATAAACTTCAACATAGCTTATAGTGGCTACAAAGGCTGTAGAAATCCATAAGGTCTTTGGAGGAATCATGGACTATGAACTTCAACATGATTACTGATGGAAGCAAGGATGAGTGACATCAACATAATATCAGGTAACAACAGACATCACTGACATCATGTTTGTAGATGGCAGGATAGATGGTAGACATACCATGCTCTCTGGCAGGAGGAGGGAATCAGAGACATGAACATAATTTGCGAGGGCAGGTCAGATCATGGACATAACCTCTTCTCCAGGATAGATCCTTGACATCAATATAGTTACTGGTGAAAGTATAATCATTGATATGAATGTAATTCTCAGCAGCAACTTGAATCACTGAAAACATAGTTGCTTGGGACAGTATGGATGGTGGACAAACTATGGTATCTGTTATGAGGAAATATCAGTAATATGAACATGAGTTTAGAGAACATCTTAGACTGTGCATATAAACTACTTTTCCAGTGTCAGGATCAATGATTGACAGAAATATCTTTGCTTAGCAGAGTAAGAATCAAGAATCTGATTATGATATATATATATATATATCATATATACAGCAGTAGATATACAGATCACTAGCATCAACATAGGATCTCAGACATCAATCTGTACCATAGTGACAGCTCAGAACATTTACCTAAACATAAAATCATGAAGCAGTATACACCATGGCCTTCAGCATTATCTCCAGAAGTAACATGGATCAAGGCCAACCACAGTGTCTCCATATGCAGAATGAACTATGGACATCATCACAGTTACTGGATGCAGCAGGAATCACTGATATAAGCACAGCATCATACTGCAGTTTGGATTACAAACATTAAATTGGCCTCCAGAGAAAACACAGAGAATCTACCAGAAAAAAGATCTAAAGCAACAGTATGGAACAGGGACATCAGCATGCTCTCCAAGAGCAATAGGCATCGTGACAATTAGAAGAATGTCCACTGGCAAAATACACGATGTATATCAACATGGTTGTTGGTACAAGCACATATTATAATTCTGATTGCAACTGGGAATATGGATGTTAGACGTACCCTCGCTGATGGGGGGCAGAGGGATCAGTGAAATCAACATAGTTTCAGAGTAGAGGTAGGATCATGGACATAAACCTCTTCTCCAGGGAAAAGACTGATCATCGAAATCATGATGTTTACACCTAGAAAAATACATCTCACATATAACATGGTCTCAGTTGGAAGAAGCTTAGATCACTGACCTCTGCATACATTCTGGTGACAGAATTATTCATATTAATGAGGTCCCAAAGAGCATGACATCATGGCTGCTGGTCGCATCATTGATCATGGAAATACTATGTTGTCTCTTGCCATGATGTATCAGTGACCTCAACATAACTTCAGCTACCAGGTCATACGACAGACATCAAACTCATCTCAGGTGGAAGCACCAAACATACACCTCAAAATGAACTTAGGAAGCAATAATGGACATTCAATTCACTATAAATGCTTGGGGTCACAGGATTACAGACTTCACCAAGCTGTTTAGAGGTATCAATGATTATTTACTTGAATATGGTTGCTTGTGGCCACATGGATGAGTGACATCAATTATTTCTGGTATAAGTTGGGATCACCAATATCAACCTAGTCTCATATGTCACGGGAGATCTCTGACACAATAGTTGCTGGTGGAAGCATGGATCAACTTGGGCATATTATGCCTGTTGCCAGAAGGTATTGGTGACATCAGCATAAGTACAATGGGCAAGATAAATTATGGACTTAAACCTCACCTAGTAGCAGGATGGATCATTGACATCAAAATTTTTGCTCCTGGCAGTAGAGCTTTTGTATATCAAATAGACTACACATGAAGGGACCCATGGCTCTAGCTGCTTATGTAGCAGAGGATGGCATTGTCTGACAGCAATAGGAGGAGAAGCCCTTGGTCCTGTGAAAACTTGTTTCCCCAGTGTAGGACAATGCCAGAGTTTTGAGGTAGGAGTGGGTGGGTGGGAGTGGGAGCATCTTCATAGGAGTAGGGAGGCTGGAGGAGGATGGGAGATAGGGAAAAGGGTGGTAACATTTGAAATGTAGATACATTAAATATCCAATAAAAAAAGAAAACAAAATAGACTATGAGAGCAGGAGCTTGCATCACTGACATCAACATAGTTTCTAAGGGCAGGAAGTATCTCAGAAAACAATATGATCCCCAGCTTTAGCTCAGAAGACTTACCTCAACATGGCCTCAGAAGGAGGAATGGAACTTGGACTTGAGCATGTACTTTAGTACCAACAGAGTTTATGGCCATCAACAGGGACTCCATAGACCATACAAACTATGAACAACATCATCATGCTTGTTGGTAACAATAGACATAACTGACTTCACCCTTCCTTTAGACTGTAGGTCAGTTGAGAGACAACAAATTGTGGACATGCAATTGTGTCTGTTACCAAATACATATCCCTTGTCCTTAAAATAACTTATCACAGAATATTTAACTCAATATGACTCCTATAGCAGCATTGGTCACAAACATCAGCATGGTTTCTGGGGGCCACAATGATCATAGACTTTAACAATCTCTTACAAAGGAACACAGAATATGTGTTTTAATGTTGTTACTGCTGACAGCATGGATGATTGGCATCCACATAGATATTGGAAGTAGACATTGTTAGTGATATTAACGTGGTTCCCACTGGTGGAAGGAATCACTAATAACAAGGTTTACTATAGCAGTATGGGTCTTGAAATATACCATGGTTTCAGTTGCCAGGTGTAGCAATGACATCAGCATAGATTAAGAGGGCAGGACAGATTATGAAGATAAACCACTTTTCTAGTGGCAAGATCTTTGACATCAGTAGAATTTCTGGCAGCAGCAAGGATCTTATACATAAAATGGTCTATAGTCGGATAGCATTTGTGCATCAGGGAGATCAACAGAGTTTTCTGAGACAGGTAGCCCCTCAGATATTACTCTGAACTCCAGTGCCAGATCATAACACTTACGTCAACATGACCTTGGGTATCAGTATAGATCATTGAATTCAGAATCATTAGGTTTTCCACAGGTAATAGAAATGATGGAGACCATCAAGTTTGCTGGTGGCAACAGGCAGAATAAATATCAATGTAGCTTCAGGTTCATCATAATTTCTGGCATAGACTGGATCAGTATTATTAATGTGATCACCAGTAGCATGAGACATCAATGCTAACAAGGTCTCCTGTGGTAGCATGGATCTTAGATAATACTTTGGTGCCTATTGCCAGTTATATCAGTGATATCAGAATAAACTAAGAGGGTAGAAGTGATCATATACATAAACCTCTTCTCTAGTGGAAGGATGGACCATTGACATAAAAATGGTTAGAGTGTGAGCATATACCTCTAGCAGGTTGGATCATTGACATCAATAATTATACAGGTGGCAGTAGGGTCATGTACATAATATCATCTACATCTAGGACTGGATGCATTCATCAGGGAAATCACTATAGTTTTTTGTGACAGGTAGAATCTCAATATGATCTACAGAAACCATCATATTTGCTGGTTTAGCTAATATCACTATAGTTTCTGGTTGCAAGTTGGATCACACATATCACACAGGTGGCAGCTCAGAACAATTCACTCAAAATTACCTTAAGAAGAATATTCACTATAGCCCTCAGCATAGACTCTCCTGGCAATAGTGCTCACAGACATCACTGAGCACCTTATAAAGTCAATACTGACTTGGGATGTTAACATGGTTACCAATGGCAAAGGGTTGAGTGACATCAATATATTTCCATTGGTAGGTAGAATCATGGATATCATCATCCTGCTCCCAAGAAGGACCAGAGATCATTAACATCCTGCTGCTTTTGGCAGCATGAATCTGGGATATACCATAGTGTTTGTTACCAGAGAGTTACCAATGACATCATATTTTCACTGGACATGTCAGACCGTTGCCCGAAACCGCTTTACTAGCTGCATGATTGATCCTTGACATCAAATTTGTTACAGCTGGCAGCACACATCTCTTTCAGGTCGAATCATGTACATCAATATTTCTTCTGGTGGCAGTTAGGATTTTATACATGAGAGGATCTACAGTGGAAAGAGCATTCATGCAGGCCTATCACAATAGTTTCCTATGGAAGATGGGATTTCAATAGTTAAACTGGACAACATTATGGATAATGGAAGGTCAATGGCAGCAGTGATCTATATTGCAATATGGTGTTTGTGCCCAGGAGGTATTGGGACATCAACACAATTTCAGAGGACAGGACAGACCATGTACACAAACCTTTTCTATAGTGGCAGAATGGAAGTGTGACATCAACATCGTTACAGCAAGTAAGATACATTTCATACATAACATAATCTCAGGAGGCAGAAGTTTGTATCACTGACATTAGTATAGAATCTGATTGCCATTGGAGTCACACAGATGACTATGATTTCATGTGTCACCAGCAATAACTGACATGGCTACAAGTGGCATCAAGTTTCATGGACATGCAATGGTGTCTCTTGCCACCATTTATCACTGACACCAACATATCACAGAAAGGTTAACTCAACACAACCTTAGTTAGCAGTATTGACTATGGACTTCACCATAGACTCTGGTAGCCACAGGGATCATTGACATTAATGATCTATTCAGAAGCAAAGCAACACGGACTATGGCATTCAACATAGCTACTAGTGTCAGAAGGGACGATGGATTGCAACATAGCTTCTGGAGGCACTCATGGTACTCACTTGCAACAGTGATCAACCAACGTCAAGGTGGCAGTCTGGATCTTGGACAATATTATGTTATCTGTTTCCGGGTATTTTACTGGCATTAGAGGGCAGGAGAGAATATTGACATCAACACCTTCTCCATTGGCAGGATGGATCATTGACATCAGTAGTTCTTCTGGTTGCAGTAAACATCTTATATGTAATATATTCAACAACAGGGAGTTTATGCAGGCATACCAGGTTTTCCATACACTCCTGTGTTTTGTAGTATCTTAATAGGAACAATAATTACCATCATGATTATTGATGTCAGTAGGCAGCACTGACATCAACACTGCTTCAGGTTCCAAGTCAGGTCACAGTCATGAAACTCATCTCTGGTTGCAGCACAGTACACTTAAGTCAAGATGACTTAAGGAGAAGTATTGATCATGAAAATCAAGACAGACTCTTCCAGCACCATGGATAACAGACATCACCAAACTCTTAAGATGCAGCAATGTGCATGGATATCAATAGAGTTACAGGTAGCAGCATGGATGAGTGACATCATTATATTTCTGTTGGCAGTTGGTATCACTGATATCATCATCTTGCTCCAAAGTGGCAACATACATCACATCTTTAAAATGATATTTGCTATTGGCAGCATGGTTGCCACCTAGTATGGCATCTGATGACAGATATATCACTGATATCAGTGTAGACTCAGAGGGCAGACATATTCATGGACATAGACCTTTTCTACAGTAGTAGTTGGGAACAATAGCACAAATAGGTATTTTCTAAGGAACAAGTATCACATTAATTAATTGATCTGAAAAAGAAATTACATAAATTCATTAGATATGTCAACAAAGTTTCATGTGGCAGATTAGGACCTCAGGGATCAATCAGTTCTCAGTGACGTGACAACTCAGAAAACTTACCTCAATATCACCTCCAGAGTCAGTGTAGATCTTGGAATTCATGAGGTTCTTAAGTACCAACACAAATGATGGATATCAACAGGGGCTCCATAGGCAATAGATAAAATGAATTCCATCATGACCTCTGATCACATTATGCAGAACTGATAACAGCTTCAGGTGGCAAGTAAAATTAATTTATTACATGCTTCTCCAATAGCAGCAACACACAGCACTTACCTCACAATGATCATAGGGAGCAGGACAGACAGTGAACTGGCTGAGGGATGATAAATATCATGGATCTCATTAGAGACAACACTGACTGTGGATATCAACATGGTTACTAATGGCAGCATGATGTGTGACATCAATATAATTCCCTTGGAACTTGATACCACTTATGTCATCAATGTGGTCCAAAGTGGAAGTAGAGACCAGACACCTCATGGATGACTATAGCAACTGAGATGTAAGATATACCATATTGTCTGTTGCCAGGAATCCAGGACTTCCAGATGGTTTGAGAGGGCAAGTATGACCCGGAAAACATATCTCTAGTAGTAAGATGTATCCTTGACACCAAAATTGTTACACCTGGCAGCTCATTGCTCAGAAATTACAAGGTTTCATTGGGCAGTATCTTGAAAAACTGGCATCAATAACGATTCCTTTGGCACATGGAGACACTCATGCTAATGTGTTCTCAAGAAGAAGCAGGAATTACTGACATCATGGCTTCTGCCAGCAGAAGTAACAATGTGTGAGACATACAATGGTGTCTCTTACTGCTATATATATAACATCGATGTAACATGGTTAAGAACGGGTAACTCCACATGTCTTTAGGCAGCATTGTTGACATTGAACATCACCATAGACTTAGCTGGCCTCATACATCCTTGGCATTAAAAATCTCCTCAGAAGTAATAGGGAATATGGATTTCAACATGGCTAATATCAGCAATGTGGATGATGAAAATCATCATAATTTCCACAGGCATTTTGGCTTAGTGACATTTACATCAGTGGCAGCATGCAACACTGACAATACGGTTGCCTCTTTCAGCAAGGTTCCTGTGAAATAACATGGGGTCTATTGCCAGCTAAGTTTGTGTGACATAGCATCAAGTCAGAGAACAGAAGTAATGATGATGGTCATATATATCTTCAGTGACAGGACAGATCCTTCACATAACTAGCTCCTCTGGTGGCACTTAAAATCTTGTACATTTCCTGTTCCACAGAGGGGACTACATGCACCAATCATGAAGGAACATCCACAGAATTTCCTATGGCAGGTAGAACCTCAGGTATCAATCTGATTCCCAGTGACATCTGAGAATACATACCTCAATATGATCTCAGACATCTGTATGACCTGTAGATTCACTAGGTTTCACAAGCAATAGCATAGATCATGGTGATCACAAAATTCTCAGAAACAGGAATAATGGACTCTTTCATGATTGCAAGAAACAGCATGCATTACTGGCATCAACATATCTTTGGGTTCGAGGTAGGATAACAGGCATCAAAACTATCTCAAAAAGCAGCAGAGATCACTTATCTCATTAGGATGTTTGGCAGCAGTACTGACCATGTACCTCACAGTAGAGTCTTCTGGCTGAGTGATAACAGACATCACAGAAATCTTCAAAGATAACACTGACTGTGGACTTCAGCATGGTTTTAAACTAGAGCTTCAATGGGAAATGCCAATATAATACCTTTGGCAATTGGAATCACAGATATAATCAATCTATTCAAATTGGATTAATCACATTAACATGTAACCAAGAGTAAAACAGGATCACTGAAACAAAGTTGCCTCTGGCAATATGATTCTTGGACAATAACATTGAATCTGTTGCCAGGAATACTTCAGTAACAACAGAATCGAGTCACAGGTCAGAAGTAATTTTGTTCATACACCTGCTCAAAAATGGAAGGATGCATTATTGACATTACTAGCTCTTCTGGTGGCAGTAAGGATCTTATATATTACATGATGTACAGCTAGGGATACATAGATGTGTAATGGACATCAAAAGAAATTACAGTGGCAGATAGGATCTCAGACATCAGTCTGATCTTCGCGGCCTGCTCAGAAAAAAACACTTACCACAATATGATCTCAGGCATCAGTATGGAACTGCAAATTCTTCAGCAGGTTCTCTGGCAGCAAATACAGATCAAGGACCTCATTAGTGTCTCCATCATCCATAGGAAAAATGGACCCAACCATGATTGCTAGTCACAGCAGGCAGCACTGGCATCAATATATCTTCACGGTCAGGGTAGGATCACAGGTGTCAAAGGCACCACAGTAAGCATCACAGATCACTTATCTCCTTATAAACTAAGGCAGCAGTAAGACCATGACCTTCACAGTAGACTCTTCTGACTGAGGGATAACAGACATCACAGAACTCTTCAAAGGCCACACTGACTTTGGAACTCAACATGGTTACCAGTAGCAGCATGGATGAGTGATGTCAACATCTTAACCGTGGCAGCTGGAATCACTGATTTCATCAATCTAATCCATGTGGGATTATTCACATTAACATGTTTCCCAAAGGTAGCAGGGATCTTTAACAACAATGTTGTCACTGACAGCACAGATTTTGGGCCAAAACATAGAGTCTGTTGCCAGGTAAACTTCAGTGATATCAGCATTGAATCAGAGAACAAAAGTTATTATGTTCATTCTCATCTCCAGTGGCAGACTAGATCATTGACAGCATTAGATCCTCTGGTGGCATTAGTATCTTATATACTTCATGTTCAATAGCTGAGTCAGAGACATCTAGAGAATTTTCGGTGGTACGTAGGATCTCAGATATCAGAGTCACCTTCTGTGCCTGCTCAGAATACTTACCTCAATATATCCTTGGCCTCAGTATGGACGTTGTAATTCAGCAGATTCTCAAGCATCTATACAGATCATGGCTATAATCATGGTCTCCATTAGTAATAGGAGCAGTGGAATCCATCATGATTGCTGCTCAAAGCTTGCAGTGTTGGACGCAAATATCTCCAGGTTCGAGGTAGGATCACAGGGATCAAAATCATCTCCATAAATAGGACAGAGCACTTGCCTCATTATGACCTTGGGTCACAGTACTGATCATGAAGTGAAGTTCACAACAGACTCTTCTGTTTGAGAAATCACAAACATCCCTGAGCTCTTCAAAACAATACTGACTGTGGATATTAATGTGATTACTAGTGTCAGCATGAAGGAATGATGTTAATATCCTTCCCATGGCAGTTGGTATCACTGATGTCATCAATCAAGTCCATAGTGGCAGTAGGGATCATTGATATTGTGGTTTACTCTGGCAAAAGTGTTCTACGATATAACATGGTTTATTTGGCGGGAAGCATCTTAGAATTCTAGATAGTTTCAGAGTGCAGATGAGACCATTTCTAGAAAACTCTCCTCTCTTGGTTTCATTCACCTTGACATCAAAATGGTTACATCTTGCAGCACACTTCTTATAAATGCAAGGTTTCTTTTGGCAGAAACATATAAAACTGGCATCAGTAATGATTGCATTGGCATGTGGAGACATTCATATTAATATCGTCCCAAGAGATAGCAGGGGCCAGAAGTAACATGGGTATCCAAGGTGACCTCAATATAACATATAACATATAACTCCACATGTCCTTCGGATATTGTTGACATTGAACATCACCATAGACTCAGCTGGCTTCAGGGATATTTGGCATTAAAAATCTTTTCAAATGTAACAAAGGCTATGACTTTCAACATGGCTAATGGCAGCAGCATTAATGTTTGACATCACCATAGTTTCTGCAGGCATTTTGGTTTGGTGATATTGACATTGTCCCCATGGCAGTATAGAACACTGACATGGTTGTTTCGGCAGCATCACTCTTAAGCAATAATACGGGGACTTTTTGCCAAGTATCTTTGAGTTACATTGGCATTGCGTCAGAGGACAGAAGTAATGATGGTCATAGACATCTTCACTACTGACCGGATAGATTTTTGGCATCACTAGCTCTTCTTGTGGCAGTTAGAAACCTGTATATTACATGGTCCACAGAGTGGCCTGCATACATTCATCTGAGACATTCACAGTATTTCCTCTGGCAGGTAGGATCTTAGACATCAATCTGATCTTCAGTGACAGCTCAGAATAGTTATCTCAATATGATATTGACATCTATATAGAACTGTAAATTCACTAGATTTCAAAAGCAACAGCACAGATCATGATGATCACCAAATTCTCCATCAGCAATAGGAATAATGGACCCTTTCCTGGTTTCAAAAAACTAGCTTGTAGCACTGGCATCAACATATCTTCATGTTCTAGGTAGGATCACAGGCATCAAAAGCATCTGAAAAAATGCAGAGATCACTTACCTCCTTATGATGATCTTTGGCAGCAGTACTGACCAAGAACTTGACAGTGTAGTCTTCTTGATGAGGAACCGCAAACATCACAGAGCTATTCGACGACAACACTGACTGTGGATCTCAGCAGGGTTACCAGCAGCAGCTTAGATTAGTGACATCAACACATTTCCCTCGGAGGTTGGAATCACTCATATCATCGATATAGTCCAATTGGATTAATCACATTAACATGATTCCCAACGGCAGCAGAGGTCACTAACAACAAGTTTGCCTCTGACTGCAGGGATTGTGAACAAAACCGTGGGATCTGTTGCTAAATAAACTTCAGTGACACTAACATTTAGTCACAGGGCAGAAGAAATTATGATTATACATCTCTTCTCCAGTGGACGGTAGACCATTGACATCACTAGCTCTTCTGATGGCAATTAGGTTCGTACACATGACATGTTCTTCAGCTCAGGATACATCCATGCATCAGGGACATCAAGAGAAATTACAGTGGCAGATAGGATCTCAGACATCAGTCTGATCTCCGAGGCCTGCACAGAAAAAAAAACACTTACCTCAATATGATCTCAGGCATCAGTATGGAACTGCGAATCCTTCAGCAGGTTCTCTGGCAGCAAATACAGATCAAGGACCTCATTAGTGTCTCCATCATCCATAGGAAAAATGGACTCCATCATGATTGCTGGTCACAGCAGGCAGCACTGGCATCAATATATCTTCAGGGTCAGGGTAGGATCACAGGTGTCAAGGGCACCCCATCACAGATCACTTATCTCCTTATAATCTAAGGCAGCAGTATGACCATGAACTTCACAGTAGACTCCTCTAGCTGAGGGATAACAGACATCACAGAACTCTTCAAAGATCACACTGACTGTGGAACTCAACATGGGTACCAGTAGCAGCATGGATGAGTGATGTCAACATCTTAACTGTGGCAGCTGGTATCACTGATTTCATCAATCTAATCCATGTGGGATTATTCACATTAACATGTTTCCCAAAGGTAGCAGGGATCTTTAACAAGAAGGTTGTCACTGACAGCACAGATTTTGGGCAAACCATAGAGTCTGTTGCCAGGTAAACTTCAGTGATATCAGCATTGAGTCAGAGAACAAAAGTTATTATGTACATTCTTGTCTCCAGTGGCAGACTAGATCATTGACAGCATTAGATCCTCTGGTGGCATTAGTATCTTATATAAATCATGTTCAATAGCTGAGTCAGAGACATCAAGAGAATTTTCGGTGGTATGTAGGGTCTCAGATATCAGAGTCACCTCCTGTGCCTGCTCAGAATACTTACCTCAATATATCCTTGGCCTCAGTATGGATGTTGTAATTCAGCAGATTCTCAAGCATCTATACAGATCATGGCTATAATCATGGTCTCCATTAGTAATAGGAGCAGTGGAATCCATCATGATTGCTGGTCAAAGCTTGCTGTGCTGGACTCAAATACTCCAGGTTCGAGGTAGGATCACAGGGATCAAATTCATCTCCATAAATAGGACAGAGCACTTGCCTCATTATGACCTTGGGTCACAGTACTGATCATGAAGTGAAGTTCACAACAGACTCTTCTCTTTTAGAAATCACAAACATCCCTGAGCTCTTCAAAAACAATATTGACTGTGGATATTAATGTGATTACTAGTGTCAGCATGAAGGAATGATGTTAATATCCTTCCCATGGCCGTTGGTATCACTGATGTCATCAATCTAGTCCATAGTGGCAGTAGGGATCATTGATATTGTGGTTTACTCTGGCAAAAGTGTTCTACGATATAACATGGTTTATTTGGCCGGGAAGCATCTTAGAATTCTAGATAGTTTCAGAGTGCAGATGAGACCATTTCTAGAAAACTCTCCTCTCTTGGTTTCATTCACCTTGACATCAAAATGGTTACATCTTGCAGCACACTTCTTATAAATGCAAGGTTTCTTTTGGCAGAAACATATAAAACTGGCATCAGTAATGATTGCATTGGCATGTGGAAACATTCATATTGATATCGTCCCAAGAGATAGCAGGGGTCAGAGTAACATGGGTATCCAAGGTGACCTCAATATAACATATAACATATAACTCCACATGTCCTTCGTATATTGTTGACATTGAACATCACCATAGACTCAGCTGGCTTCAGGGATATTTGGCATTAAAAATCTTCCCAAATGTAACAAAGGCTATGACTTTCAACATGGCTAATGGCAGCAGGATTAATGTTTGACATCATCATAGTTTCTGCAGGCATTTTGGTTTGGTGATATTGACATTGTCCCCAGGGTAGTATAGAACACTGACATGGTTGTTTTGGCAGCATCACTCTTAAGCAATAATACGGGGACTTTTTGCCAGGTATCTTTGAGTGACATTGGCATTGCATCAGAGGACAGAAGTAATGATGGTCATAGACATCTTCACTACTGACAGGATAGATTTTTGGCATCACTAGCTCCTCTTGTGGCAGTTAGAAACCTGTATATTACATGGTCCACAGAGTGGCCTGCATACATTCATCTGAGACATTCACAGTATTTCCTCTGGCAGGTAGGATCTTAGACATCAATCTGATCTTCAGTGACAGCTCAGAATAGTTATCTCAATATGATATTGACATCTATATAGAACTGTAAATTCACTAGATTTCAAAAGCAACAGCACAGATCATGATGATCACCAAATTCTCCATCAGCAATAGGAATAATGGACCCTTTCCTGGTTTCAAAAAACTAGCTTGCAGCACTGGCATCAACATATCTTCATGTTCTAGGTAGGATCACAGGCATCAAAAGCATCTGAAAAAATGCAGAGATCACTTACCTCCTTATGATGATCTTTGGCAGCAGTACTGACCAAGAACTTGACAGTGTAGTCTTCTTGATGAGGAACCGCAAACATCACAGAGCTATTCGACGACAACACTGACTGTGGATCTCAGCAGGGTTACCAGCAGCAGCTTAGATTAGTGACATCAACACATTTCCCTCGGAGGTTGGAATCACTCATATCATCGATATAGTCCAATTGGATTAATCACATTAACATGATTCCCAACGGCAGCAGAGGTCACTAACAACAAGTTTGCCTCTGACTGCAGGGATTGTGAACAAAACCGTGGGATCTGTTGCTAAATAAACTTCAGTGACACTAACATTTAGTCACAGGGAAGAAGAAATTATGATTATACATCTCTTCTCCAGTGGACGGTAGACCATTGACATCACTAGCTCTTCTGATGGCAATTAGGTTCGTACACATTACATGTTCTTCAGCTCAGGATACATCCATGCATCAGGGACATCAAGAGAAATTACAGTGGCAGATAGGATCTCAGACATCAGTCTGATCTCCGAGGCCTGCACAGAAAAAAAAACACTTACCTCAATATGATCTCAGGCATCAGTATGGAACTGCGAATCCTTCAGCAGGTTCTCTGGCAGCAAATACAGATCAAGGACCTCATTAGTGTCTCCATCATCCATAGGAAAAATGGACTCCATCATGATTGCTGGTCACAGCAGGCAGCACTGGCATCAATATATCTTCAGGGTCAGGGTAGGATCACAGGTGTCAAGGGCACCCCATCACAGATCACTTATCTCCTTATAATCTAAGGCAGCAGTATGACCATGAACTTCACAGTAGACTCCTCAAGCTGAGGGATAACAGACATCACAGAACTCTTCAAAGATCACACTGACTGTGGAACTCAACATGGGTACCAGTAGCAGCATGGATGAGTGATGTCAACATCTTAACTGTGGCAGCTGGTATCACTGATTTCATCAATCTAATCCATGTGGGATTATTCACATTAACATGTTTCCCAAAGGTAGCAGGGATCTTTAACAAGAAGGTTGTCACTGACAGCACAGATTTTGGGCAAACCATAGAGTCTGTTGCCAGGTAAACTTCAGTGATATCAGCATTGAGTCAGAGAACAAAAGTTATTATGTACATTCTTGTCTCCAGTGGCAGACTAGATCATTGACAGCATTAGATCCTCTGGTGGCATTAGTATCTTATATAAATCATGTTCAATAGCTGAGTCAGAGACATCAAGAGAATTTTCGGTGGTATGTAGGGTCTCAGATATCAGAGTCACCTCCTGTGCCTGCTCAGAATACTTACCTCAATATATCCTTGGCCTCAGTATGGATGTTGTAATTCAGCAGATTCTCAAGCATCTATACAGATCATGGCTATAATCATGGTCTCCATTAGTAATAGGAGCAGTGGAATCCATCATGATTGCTGGTCAAAGCTTGCTGTGCTGGACTCAAATACTCCAGGTTCGAGGTAGGATCACAGGGATCAAATTCATCTCCATAAATAGGACAGAGCACTTGCCTCATTATGACCTTGGGTCACAGTACTGATCATGAAGTGAAGTTCACAACAGACTCTTCTCTTTTAGAAATCACAAACATCCCTGAGCTCTTCAAAAACAATATTGACTGTGGATATTAATGTGATTACTAGTGTCAGCATGAAGGAATGATGTTAATATCCTTCCCATGGCCGTTGGTATCACTGATGTCATCAATCTAGTCCATAGTGGCAGTAGGGATCATTGATATTGTGGTTTACTCTGGCAAAAGTGTTCTACGATATAACATGGTTTATTTGGCCGGGAAGCATCTTAGAATTCTAGATAGTTTCAGAGTGCAGATGAGACCATTTCTAGAAAACTCTCCTCTCTTGGTTTCATTCACCTTGACATCAAAATGGTTACATCTTGCAGCACACTTCTTATAAATGCAAGGTTTCTTTTGGCAGAAACATATAAAACTGGCATCAGTAATGATTGCATTGGCATGTGGAGACATTCATATTGATATCGTCCCAAGAGATAGCAGGGGTCAGAGTAACATGGGTATCCAAGGTGACCTCAATATAACATATAACATATAACTCCACATGTCCTTCGGATATTGTTGACATTGAACATCACCATAGACTCAGCTGGCTTCAGGGATATTTGGCATTAAAAATCTTCCCAAATGTAACAAAGGCTATGACTTTCAACATGGCTAATGGCAGCAGGATTAATGTTTGACATCATCATAGTTTCTGCAGGCATTTTGGTTTGGTGATATTGACATTGTCCCCAGGGTAGTATAGAACACTGACATGGTTGTTTTGGCAGCATCACTCTTAAGCAATAATACGGGGACTTTTTGCCAGGTATCTTTGAGTGACATTGGCATTGCATCAGAGGACAGAAGTAATGATGGTCATAGACATCTTCACTACTGACAGGATAGATTTTTGGCATCACTAGCTCCTCTTGTGGCAGTTAGAAACCTGTATATTACATGGTCCACAGAGTGGCCTGCATACATTAATCTGAGACATTCACAGTATTTCCTCTGGCAGGTAGGATCTTAGACATCAATCTGATCTTCAGTGACAGCTCAGAATAGTTATCTCAATATGATATTGACATCTATATAGAACTGTAAATTCACTAGATTTCAAAAGCAACAGCACAGATCATGATGATCACCAAATTCTCCATCAGCAATAGGAATAATGGACCCTTTCCTGGTTTCAAAAAACTAGCTTGCAGCACTGGCATCAACATATCTTCATGTTCTAGGTAGGATCACAGGCATCAAAAGCATCTGAAAAAATGCAGAGATCACTTACCTCCTTATGATGATCTTTGGCAGCAGTACTGACCAAGAACTTGACAGTGTAGTCTTCTTGATGAGGAACCGCAAACATCACAGAGCTATTCGATGACAACACTGACTGTGGATCTCAGCAGGGTTACCAGCAGCAGCTTAGATTAGTGACATCAACACATTTCCCTCGGAGGTTGGAATCACTCATATCATCGATATAGTCCAATTGGATTAATCACATTAACATGATTCCCAACGGCAGCAGAGGTCACTAACAACAAGTTTGCCTCTGACTGCAGGGATTGTGAACAAAACCGTGGGATCTGTTGCTAAATAAACTTCAGTGACACTAACATTTAGTCACAGGGAAGAAGAAATTATGATTATACATCTCTTCTCCAGTGGACGGTAGACCATTGACATCACTAGCTCTTCTGATGGCAATTAGGTTCGTACACATTACATGTTCTTCAGCTCAGGATACATCCATGCATCAGGGACATCAAGAGAAATTACAGTGGCAGATAGGATCTCAGACATCAGTCTGATCTCCGAGGCCTGCACAGAAAAAAACACTTACCTCAATATGATCTCAGGCATCAGTATGGAACTGCGAATCCTTCAGCAGGTTCTCTGGCAGCAAATACAGATCAAGGACCTCATTAGTGTCTCCATCATCCATAGGAAAAATGGACTCCATCATGATTGCTGGTCACAGCAGGCAGCACTGGCATCAATATATCTTCAGGGTCAGGGTAGGATCACAGGTGTCAAGGGCACCCCATCACAGATCACTCATCTCCTTATAATCTAAGGCAGCAGTATGACCATGAACTTTACAGTAGACTCCTCTGGCTGAGGGATAACAGACATCACAGAACTCTTCAAAGATCACACTGACTGTGGAACTCAACATGGTTACCAGTAGCAGCACGGATGAGTGATGTCAACATCTTAACTGTGGCAGCTGGAATCACTGATTTCATCAATCTAATCCATGTGGGATTATTCACATTAACATGTTTCCCAAAGGTAGCAGGGATCTTTAACAAGAAGGTTGTCACTGACAGCACAGATTTTGGGCCAAACCATAGAGTCTGTTGCCAGGCAAACTTCAGTGATATCAGCATTGAGTCAGAGAACAAAAGTTATTATGTACATTCTTGTCTCCAGTGGCAGACTAGATCATTGACAGCATTAGATCCTCTGGTGGCATTAGTATCTTATATACTTATGTTCAATAGCTCAGTCAGAGACATCAAGAGAATTTTCGGTGGTATGTAGGGTCTCAGATATCAGAGTCACCTCCTGTGCCTGCTCAGAATACTTACCTCAATATATCCTTGGCCTCAGTATGGATGTTGTAATTCAGCAGATTCTCAAGCATCTATACAGATCATGGCTATAATCATGGTCTCCATTAGTAATAGGAGCAGTGGAATCCATCATGATTGCTGGTCAAAGCTTGCTGTGCTGGACTCAAATACTCCAGGTTCGAGGTAGGATCACAGGGATCAAATTCATCTCCATAAATAGGACAGATGACTTGCCTCATTATGACCTTGGGTCACAGTACTGATCATGAACTGAAGTACAAAACAGACTCTTCTGTTTTAGAAATCACAAACATCCCTAAGCTCTTCAAAAACAATACTGACTGTGGATATTAATGTGATTACTAGTGTCAGCATGAAGGAATGATGTTAATATCCTTCCCATGGCAGTTGGTATCACTGATGTCATCAATCTAGTCCATAGTGGCAGTAGGGATCATTGATATTGTGGTTTACTCTGGCAAAAGTGTTCTACGATATAACATGGTTTATTTGGCGGGAAGCATCTTAGTATTCTAGATAGTTTCAGAGTGCAGATGAGACCATTTCTAGAAAACTCTCCTCTCTTGGTTTCATTCACCTTGACATCAAAATGGTTACATCTTGCAGCACACTTCTTATAAATGCAAGGTTTCTTTTGGCAGAAACATATAAAACTGGCATCAGTAATGATTGCATTGGCATGTGGAGACATTCATATTAATATCGTCCCAAGAGATAGCAGGGGCCAGAAGTAACATGGGTATCCAAGGTGACCTCAATATAACATATAACATATAACTCCACATGTCCTTTGGATATTGTTGACATTGAACATCACCATAGACTCAGCTGGCTTCAGGGATATTTGGCATTAAAAATCTTTTCAAATGTAACAAAGGCTATGACTTTCAACATGGCTAATGGCAGCAGCATTAATGTTTGACATCACCATAGTTTCTGCAGGCATTTTGGTTTGGTGATATTGACATTGTCCCCATGGCAGTATAGAACACTGACATGGTTGTTTCGGCAGCATCACTCTTAAGCAATAATACGGGGACTTTTTGCCAAGTATCTTTGAGTTACATTGGCATTGCGTCAGAGGACAGAAGTAATGATGGTCATAGACATCTTCACTACTGACCGGATAGATTTTTGGCATCACTAGCTCTTCTTGTGGCAGTTAGAAACCTGTATATTACATGGTCCACAGAGTGGCCTGCATACATTCATCTGAGACATTCACAGTATTTCCTCTGGCAGGTAGGATCTTAGACATCAATCTGATCTTCAGTGACAGCTCAGAATAGTTATCTCAATATGATATTGACATCTATATAGAACTGTAAATTCACTAGATTTCACAAGCAGTAGAACAGATCATGATATTCACCAAATTCTCGATCAGCAATAGGAATAATGGACCCTTTCCTGATTTCAAAAAACTAGCTTGTAGCACTGGCATCAACATATCTTCATGTTCTAGGTAGTATCGCAGGCATCAAAAGCATCTGAAAAAGTGCAGAGATCCCTTACCTCCTTAAGATGATCTTTGGCAGCAGTACTGACAAAGAACTTGACAGTGTAGTCTTCTTGATGAGGAACCGCAAACATCACAGAGCTATTCGAGGACAACACTGACTGTGGATCTCAGCAGGGTTACCAGCAGCAGCTTAGATTAGTGACATCAACACATTTCCCTCGGAGGTTGGAATCACTCATATCATCGATATAGTCCAATTTGATTAATCACATTAACATGATTCCCAACGGCAGCAGAGGTCACTAACAACAAGTTTGCCTCTGACTGCAGGGGTTGTGAACAAAACCGTGGGATCTGTTGCTAAATAAACTTCAGTGACATTAACATTTAGTCACAGGGCAGAAGAAATTATGATTATACATCTCTTCTCCAGTGGATGGTAGACCATTGACATCACTAGCTCTTCTGATGGCAATTAGGTTCGTATACATTACATGTTCTTCAGTTCAGGATACATCCATGCATCAGCGACATCAAGAGAATTTACAGTGGCAGATAGGATCTCAGACATCAGTCTGATCTCCGCGGCCTGCACAGAAAAAAACACTTACCTCAATGTGATCGCAGGCATCAGTATGGAACTGCGAATTCTTCACCAGTTTCTCTGGCAGCAAAAACAGATCAAGGACCTCATTAGTGTCTCCATCATCCATAGGAAAAATGGACTCCACCATGATTGCTTGTCACAGCAGGCAGCACTGGCATCAATATATCTTCAGGGTCAGGGTAGGATCACAGGTGTCAAGGGCACCCCAGAAAGCATCACAGATCACTTATCTCCTTATAATCTAAGGCAGCAGTATGACCATGAACTTCACAGTAGACTCTTCTGGCTGAGGGATAACAGACATCACAGTCCTCTTCAAAGACCACACTGACTGTGGAACTCAACATGGGTACCAGTAGCAGCACGGATGAGTGATGTCAACATCTTAACTGTGGCAGCTGGAATCACTGATTTCATCAATCTAATCCATGTGGGATTATTCACATTAACATGTTTCCCAAAGGTAGCAGGGATCTTTAACTACAAGGTTTTCACTGACAGCACAGATTTTGGGCCAAACCATAGAGTCTGTTGCCAGGTAAACTTCAGTGATATCAGCATTGAATCAGAGAACAAAAGTTATTATGTTCATTCTCATCTCCAGTGGCAGACTAGATCATTGACAGCATTAGATACTCTGGTGGCATTAGTATCTTATATAATTCATGTTCAATAGCTGAGTCAGAGACATCTAGAGAATTTTTGGTGGTACGTAGGATCTCAGATATCAGAGTCACCTCCTGTGCCTGCTCAGAATACTTACCTCAATATATCCTTGGCCTCAGTATGGATGTTGTAATTCAGCAGATTCTCAAGAATCTATACAGATCATGGCTATAATCATGGTCTCCATTAGTAATAGGAGCAGTGGAATCCATCATGATTGCTGCTCAAAGCTTGCAGTGTTGGACGCAAATATCTCCAGGTTCAAGGTAGGATCATAGGGATCAAAATCATCTCCATAAATAGGACAGAGCACTTGCCTCATTATGACCTTGGGTCACAGTACTGATCATGAAGTGAAGTTCACAACAGACTCATCTGTTTGAGAAATCACAAACATCCCTGAGCTCTTCAAAAAAATACTGACTGTGGATATTAATGTGATTACTAGTGTCAGCATGAAGGAATGATGTTAATATCCTTCCCATGGCAATTGGTATCACTGATGTCATCAATCAAGTCCATAGTGGCAGTAGGAATCATTGATATTGTGGTTTACTCTGGCAAAAGTGTTCTACGATATAACATGGTTTATTTGGTGGGAAGCATCTTAGAATTCTAGATAGTTTCAGTGTGCAGATGAGACCATTTCTAGAAAACTCTCCTCTCTTGGTTTCATTCACCTTGACATCAAAATGGTTACATCTTGCAGCACACTTCTTATAAATGCAAGGTTTCTTTTGGCAGAAACATATAAAACTGGCATCAGTAATGATTGCATTGGCATGTGGAGACATTCATATTAATATCGTCCCAAGAGATAGCAGGGGCCAGAAGTAACATGGGTATCCAAGGTGACCTCAATATAACATATAACATATAACTCCACATGTCCATCGGATATTGTTGACATTGAACATCACCATAGACTCAGCCGGCTTCAGGGATATTTGGCATTAAAAATCTTTTCAAATGTAACAAAGGCTATGACTTTCAACATGGCTAATGGCAGCAGCATTAATGTTTGACATCACCATAGTTTCTGCAGGCACTTTGGTTTGGTGATATTGACATTGTCCCCATGGCAGTATAGAACACTGACATGGTTGTTTCGGTAGCATCACTCTTAAGCAATAATACGGGGACTTTTTGCCAAGTATCTTTGAGTGACATTGGCATTGCGTCAGAGGACAGAAGTAATGATGGTCATAGACATCTTCACTACTGACCGGATAGATTTTTGGCATCACTAGCTCTTCTTGTGGCAGTTAGAAACCTGTATATTACATGGTCCACAGAGTGGCCTGCATACATTCATCTGAGACATTCACAGTATTTCCTCTGGCAGGTAGGATCTTAGACATCAATCTGATCTTCAGTGACAGCTCAGAATAGTTATCTCAATATGATATTGACATCTATATAGAACTGTAAATTCACTAGATTTCAAAAGCAATAGAACAGATCATGATGATCACCAAATTCTCCATCAGCAATAGGAATAATGGACCCTTTCCTGGTTTCAAAAAACTAGCTTGCAGCACTGGCATCAACATATCTTCATGTTCTAGGTAGGATCACAGGCATCAAAAGCATCTGAAAAAATGCAGAGATCACTTACCTCCTTAAGATGATCTTTGGCAGCAGTACTGACCAAGAACTTGACAGTGTAGTCTTCTTGATGAGGAACCGCAAACATCACAGAGCTATTCGACGACAACACTGACTGTGGATCTCAGCAGGGTTACCAGCAGCAGCTTAGATTAGTGACATCAACACATTTCCCTCGGAGGTTGGAATCACTCATATCATCGATATAGTCCAATTGGATTAATCACATTAACATGATTCCCAACGGCAGCAGAGGTCACTAACAACAAGTTTGCCTCTGACTGCAGGGATTGTGAACAAAACCGTGGGATCTGTTGCTAAATAAACTTCGGTGACACTAACATTTAGTCACAGGGCAGAAGAAATTATGATTATACATCTCTTCTCCAGTGGACGGTAGACCATTGACATCACTAGCTCTTCTGATGGCAATTAGGTTCGTACACATTACATGTTCTTCAGCTCAGGATACATCCATGCATCAGGGACATCAAGAGAAATTACAGTGGCATATAGGATCTCAGACATCAGTCTGATCTCCGAGGCCTGCACAGAAAAAAACACTTACCTCAATATGATCTCAGGCATCAGTATGGAACTGCGAATCCTTCAGCAGGTTCTCTGGCAGCAAATACAGATCAAGGACCTCATTAGTGTCTCCATCATCCATAGGAAAAATGGACTCCATCATGATTGCTGGTCACAGCAGGCAGCACTGGCATCAATATATCTTCAGGGTCAGGGTAGGATCACAGGTGTCTAGGGCACCCCATCACAGATCACTTATCTCCTTATAATCTAAGGCAGCAGTATGACCATGAACTTCACAGTAGACTCCTCTGGCTGAGGGATAACAGACATCACAGAACTCTTCAAAGATCACACTGACTGTGGAACTCAACATGGTTACCAGTAGCAGCACGGATGAGTGATGTCAACATCTTAACCGTGGCAGCTGGAATCACTGATTTCATCAATCTAATCCATGTGGGATTATTCACATTAACATGTTTCCCAAAGGTAGCAGGGATCTTTAACAAGAAGGTTGTCACTGACAGCACAGATTTTGGGCCAAACCATAGAGTCTGTTGCCAGGTAAACTTCAGTGATATCAGCATTGAATCAGAGAACAAAAGTTATTATGTACATTCTTGTCTCCAGTGGCAGACTAGATCAGTGACAGCATTAGATCCTCTGGTGGCATTAGTATCTTATATACTTCATGTTCAATAGCTGAGTCAAAGACATCAAGAGAATTTTCCGTGGTACGTAGGATCTCAGATATCAGACTCACCTCCTGTGCCTGCTCAGAATACTTACCTCAATATATCCTTGGCCTCAGTATGGATGTTGTAATTCAGCAGATTCTCAAGCATCTATACAGATCTTGGCTATAATCATGGTCTCCATTAGTAATAGGAGCAGTGGAATCCATCATGATTGCTGGTCAAAGCTTGCAGTGTTGGACTCTAATATCTGCAGGTTCGAGGTAGGATCACAGGGATCAAAATCATCTCCATAAATAGGACAGAGCACTTGCCTCATTATGACCTTGGGTCACAGTACTGATCATGAAGTGAAGTTCACAACAGACTCTTCTCTTTTAGAAATCACAAACATCCCTGAGCTCTTCAAAAACAATATTGACTGTGGATATTAATGTGATTACTAGTGTCAGCATGAAAGAATGATGTTAATATCCTTCCCATGGCAGTTGGTATCACTGATGTCATCAATCTAGTCCATAGTGGCAGTAGGGATCATTGATATTGTGGTTTACTCTGGCAAAAGTGTTCTACGATATAACATGGTTTATTTGGCCGGGAAGCATCTTAGAATTCTAGATAGTTTCAGAGTGCAGATGAGACCATTTCTAGAAAACTCTCCTCTCTTGGTTTCATTCACCTTGACATCAAAATGGTTACATCTTGCAGCACACTTCTTATAAATGCAAGGTTTCTTTTGGCAGAAACATATAAAACTGGCATCAGTAATGATTGCATTGGCATGTGGAGACATTCATATTGATATCGTCCCAAGAGATAGCAGGGGTCAGAGGTAACATGGGTATCCAAGGTGACCTCAATATAACATATAACATATAACTCCACATTTCCTTCGGATATTGTTGACATTGAACATCTCCATAGACTCAGCTGGCTTCAGGGATATTTGGCATTAAAAATCTTCCCAAATGTAACAAAGGCTATGACTTTCAACCTGGCTAATGGCAGCAGCATTAATGTTTGACATCATCATAGTTTCTGCAGGCATTTTGGTTTGGTGATATTGACATTGTCCCCAGGGCAGTATAGAACACTGGCATGATTGTTTGGGCAGCATCGCTCTTAAGCAATAATACGGGGTCTTTTTGCCAGGTATCTTTGAGTGACATTGGCATTGCATCAGAGGGCAGAAGTAATGATGGTCATAGACATCTTCACTACTGACAGGATAGATTTTTGGCATCACTAGCTCTTCTTGTGGCATTTAGAAACCTGTATATTACATGGTCCACAGAGTGGCCTGCATACATTCATCTGAGACATTCACAGTATTTCCTCTGGCAGGTAGGATCTTAGACATCAAACTGATCTTCAGTGACAGCTCAGAATAGTCATCTCAATATGATATTGACATCTATATAGAACGGTAAATTCACTAGATTTCACAAGCAGTAGAACAGATCATGATGATCACCAAATTCTCCATCAGCAATAGGAATAATGGACCCTTTCCTGATTTCAAAAAACTAGCTTGTAGCACTGGCATCAACATATCTTCATGTTCTAGGTAGTATCGCAGGCATCAAAAGCATCTGAAAAAGTGCAGAGATCACTTACCTCCTTATGATGATCTTTGGCAGCAGTACTGACCAAGAACTTGACAGTGTAGTCTTCTTGATGAGGAACCGCAAACATCACAGAGCTATTCGATGACAACACTGACTGTGGATCTCAGCAGGGTTACCAGCAGCAGCTTAGATTAGTGACATCAACACATTTCCCTCGGAGGTTGGAATCACTCATATCATCGATATAGTCCAATTGGATTAATCACATTAACATGATTCCCAACGGTAGCAGAGGTCACTAACAACAAGTTTGCCTCTGACTGCAGGGATTGTGAACAAAACCGTGGGATCTGTTGCTAAATAAACTTCAGTGACACTAACATTTTGTCACAGGGAAGAAGAAATTAAGATTATACATCTCTTCTCCAGTGGACGGTAGACCATTGACATCACTAGCTCTTCTGATGGCAATTAGGTTCGTACACATTACATGTTCTTCAGCTCAGGATACATCCATGCATCAGGGACATCAAGAGAAATTACAGTGGCAGATAGGATCTCAGACATCAGTCTGATCTCCGAGGCCTGCACAGAAAAAAACACTTACCTCAATATGATCTCAGGCATCAGTATGGAACTGCGAATCCTTCAGCAGGTTCTCTGGCAGCAAATACAGATCAAGGACCTCATTAGTGTCTCCATCATCCATAGGAAAAATGGACTCCATCATGATTGCTGGTCACAGCAGGCAGCACTGGCATCAATATATCTTCAGGGTCAGGGTAGGATCACAGGTGTCAAGGGCACCCCATCACAGATCACTCATCTCCTTATAATCTAAGGCAGCAGTATGACCATGAACTTTACAGTAGACTCCTCTGGCTGAGGGATAACAGACATCACAGAACTCTTCAAAGATCACACTGACTGTGGAACTCAACATGGTTACCAGTAGCAGCACGGATGAGTGATGTCAACATCTTAACTGTGGCAGCTGGAATCACTGATTTCATCAATCTAATCCATGTGGGATTATTCACATTAACATGTTTCCCAAAGGTAGCAGGGATCTTTAACAAGAAGGTTGTCACTGACAGCACAGATTTTGGGCCAAACCATAGAGTCTGTTGCCAGGCAAACTTCAGTGATATCAGCATTGAGTCAGAGAACAAAAGTTATTATGTACATTCTTGTCTCCAGTGGCAGACTAGATCATTGACAGCATTAGATCCTCTGGTGGCATTAGTATCTTATATACTTATGTTCAATAGCTCAGTCAGAGACATCAAGAGAATTTTCGGTGGTATGTAGGGTCTCAGATATCAGAGTCACCTCCTGTGCCTGCTCAGAATACTTACCTCAATATATCCTTGGCCTCAGTATGGATGTTGTAATTCAGCAGATTCTCAAGCATCTATACAGATCATGGCTATAATCATGGTCTCCATTAGTAATAGGAGCAGTGGAATCCATCATGATTGCTGGTCAAAGCTTGCTGTGCTGGACTCAAATACTCCAGGTTCGAGGTAGGATCACAGGGATCAAATTCATCTCCATAAATAGGACAGATGACATGCCTCATTATGACCTTGGGTCACAGTACTGATCATGAACTGAAGTACAAAACAGACTCTTCTGTTTTAGAAATCACAAACATCCCTAAGCTCTTCAAAAACAATACTGACTGTGGATATTAATGTGATTACTAGTGTCAGCATGAAGGAATGATGTTAATATCCTTCCCATGGCAGTTGGTATCACTGATGTCATCAATCTAGTCCATAGTGGCAGTAGGGATCATTGATATTGTGGTTTACTCTGGCAAAAGTGTTCTACGATATAACATGGTTTATTTGGCGGGAAGCATCTTAGTATTCTAGATAGTTTCAGAGTGCAGATGAGACCATTTCTAGAAAACTCTCCTCTCTTGGTTTCATTCACCTTGACATCAAAATGGTTACATCTTGCAGCACACTTCTTATAAATGCAAGGTTTCTTTTGGCAGAAACATATAAAACTGGCATCAGTAATGATTGCATTGGCATGTGGAGACATTCATATTAATATCGTCCCAAGAGATAGCAGGGGCCAGAAGTAACATGGGTATCCAAGGTGACCTCAATATAACATATAACATATAACTCCACATGTCCTTTGGATATTGTTGACATTGAACATCACCATAGACTCAGCTGGCTTCAGGGATATTTGGCATTAAAAATCTTTTCAAATGTAACAAAGGCTATGACTTTCAACATGGCTAATGGCAGCAGCATTAATGTTTGACATCACCATAGTTTCTGCAGGCATTTTGGTTTGGTGATATTGACATTGTCCCCATGGCAGTATAGAACACTGACATGGTTGTTTCGGCAGCATCACTCTTAAGCAATAATACGGGGACTTTTTGCCAAGTATCTTTGAGTTACATTGGCATTGCGTCAGAGGACAGAAGTAATGATGGTCATAGACATCTTCACTACTGACCGGATAGATTTTTGGCATCACTAGCTCTTCTTGTGGCAGTTAGAAACCTGTATATTACATGGTCCACAGAGTGGCCTGCATACATTCATCTGAGACATTCACAGTATTTCCTCTGGCAGGTAGGATCTTAGACATCAATCTGATCTTCAGTGACAGCTCAGAATAGTTATCTCAATATGATATTGACATCTATATAGAACTGTAAATTCACTAGATTTCACAAGCAGTAGAACAGATCATGATATTCACCAAATTCTCGATCAGCAATAGGAATAATGGACCCTTTCCTGATTTCAAAAAACTAGCTTGTAGCACTGGCATCAACATATCTTCATGTTCTAGGTAGTATCGCAGGCATCAAAAGCATCTGAAAAAGTGCAGAGATCACTTACCTCCTTAAGATGATCTTTGGCAGCAGTACTGACAAAGAACTTGACAGTGTAGTCTTCTTGATGAGGAACCGCAAACATCACAGAGCTATTCGACGACAACACTGACTGTGGATCTCAGCAGGGTTACCAGCAGCAGCTTAGATTAGTGACATCAACACATTTCCCTCGGAGGTTGGAATCACTCATATCATCGATATAGTCCAATTTGATTAATCACATTAACATGATTCCCAACGGCAGCAGAGGTCACTAACAACAAGTTTGCCTCTGACTGCAGGGATTGTGAACAAAACCGTGGGATCTGTTGCTAAATAAACTTCAGTGACATTAACATTTAGTCACAGGGCAGAAGAAACTATGATTATACATCTCTTCTCCAGTGGATGGTAGACCATTGACATCACTAGCTCTTCTGATGGCAATTAGGTTCGTATACATTACATGTTCTTCAGTTCAGGATACATCCATGCATCAGCGACATCAAGAGAATTTACAGTGGCAGATAGGATCTCAGACATCAGTCTGATCTCCGCGGCCTGCACAGAAAAAAACACTTACCTCAATGTGATCGCAGGCATCAGTATGGAACTGCGAATTCTTCACCAGTTTCTCTGGCAGCAAAAACAGATCAAGGACCTCATTAGTGTCTCCATCATCCATAGGAAAAATGGACTCCACCATGATTGCTTGTCACAGCAGGCAGCACTGGCATCAATATATCTTCAGGGTCAGGGTAGGATCACAGGTGTCAAGGGCACCCCAGAAAGCATCACAGATCACTTATCTCCTTATAATCTAAGGCAGCAGTATGACCATGAACTTCACAGTAGACTCTTCTGGCTGAGGGATAACAGACATCACAGTCCTCTTCAAAGACCACACTGACTGTGGAACTCAACATGGGTACCAGTAGCAGCACGGATGAGTGATGTCAACATCTTAACTGTGGCAGCTGGAATCACTGATTTCATCAATCTAATCCATGTGGGATTATTCACATTAACATGTTTCCCAAAGGTAGCAGGGATCTTTAACTACAAGGTTTTCACTGACAGCACAGATTTTGGGCCAAACCATAGAGTCTGTTGCCAGGTAAACTTCAGTGATATCAGAATTGAATCAGAGAACAAAAGTTATTATGTTCATTCTCATCTCCAGTGGCAGACTAGATCATTGACAGCATTAGATACTCTGGTGGCATTAGTATCTTATATAATTCATGTTCAATAGCTGAGTCAGAGACATCTAGAGAATTTTTGGTGGTACGTAGGATCTCAGATATCAGAGTCACCTCCTTTGCCTGCTCAGAATACTTACCTCAATATATCCTTGGCCTCAGTATGGATGTTGTAATTCAGCAGATTCTCAAGAATCTATACAGATCATGGCTATAATCATGGTCTCCATTAGTAATAGGAGCAGTGGAATCCATCATGATTGCTGCTCAAAGCTTGCAGTGTTGGACGCAAATATCTCCAGGTTCAAGGTAGGATCATAGGGATCAAAATCATCTCCATAAATAGGACAGAGCACTTGCCTCATTATGACCTTGGGTCACAGTACTGATCATGAAGTGAAGTTCACAACAGACTCATCTGTTTGAGAAATCACAAACATCCCTGAGCTCTTCAAAAAAATACTGACTGTGGATATTAATGTGATTACTAGTGTCAGCATGAAGGAATGATGTTAATATCCTTCCCATGGCAATTGGTATCACTGATGTCATCAATCAAGTCCATAGTGGCAGTAGGAATCATTGATATTGTGGTTTACTCTGGCAAAAGTGTTCTACGATATAACATGGTTTATTTGGTGGGAAGCATCTTAGAATTCTAGATAGTTTCAGTGTGCAGATGAGACCATTTCTAGAAAACTCTCCTCTCTTGGTTTCATTCACCTTGACATCAAAATGGTTACATCTTGCAGCACACTTCTTATAAATGCAAGGTTTCTTTTGGCAGAAACATATAAAACTGGCATCAGTAATGATTGCATTGGCATGTGGAGACATTCATATTAATATCGTCCCAAGAGATAGCAGGGGCCAGAAGTAACATGGGTATCCAAGGTGACCTCAATATAACATATAACATATAACTCCACATGTCCTTCGGATATTGTTGACATTGAACATCACCATAGACTCAGCTGGCTTCAGGGATATTTGGCATTAAAAATCTTTTCAAATGTAACAAAGGCTATGACTTTCAACATGGCTAATGGCAGCAGCATTAATGTTTGACATCACCATAGTTTCTGCAGGCACTTTGGTTTGGTGATATTGACATTGTCCCCATGGCAGTATAGAACACTGACATGGTTGTTTCGGTAGCATCACTCTTAAGCAATAATACGGGGACTTTTTGCCAAGTATCTTTGAGTGACATTGGCATTGCGTCAGAGGACAGAAGTAATGATGGTCATAGACATCTTCACTACTGACCGGATAGATTTTTGGCATCACTAGCTCTTCTTGTGGCAGTTAGAAACCTGTATATTACATGGTCCACAGAGTGGCCTGCATACATTCATCTGAGACATTCACAGTATTTCCTCTGGCAGGTAGGATCTTAGACATCAATCTGATCTTCAGTGACAGCTCAGAATAGTTATCTCAATATGATATTGACATCTATATAGAACTGTAAATTCACTAGATTTCAAAAGCAATAGAACAGATCATGATGATCACCAAATTCTCGATCAGCAATAGGAATAATGGACCCTTTCCTGGTTTCAAAAAACTAGCTTGCAGCACTGGCATCAACATATCTTCATGTTCTAGGTAGGATCACAGGCATCAAAAGCATCTGAAAAAATGCAGAGATCACTTACCTCCTTAAGATGATCTTTGGCAGCAGTACTGACCAAGAACTTGACAGTGTAGTCTTCTTGATGAGGAACCGCAAACATCACAGAGCTATTCGACGACAACACTGACTGTGGATCTCAGCAGGGTTACCAGCAGCAGCTTAGATTAGTGACATCAACACATTTCCCTCGGAGGTTGGAATCACTCATATCATCGATATAGTCCAATTGGATTAATCACATTAACATGATTCCCAACGGCAGCAGAGGTCACTAACAACAAGTTTGCCTCTGACTGCAGGGATTGTGAACAAAACCGTGGGATCTGTTGCTAAATAAACTTCGGTGACACTAACATTTAGTCACAGGGCAGAAGAAATTATGATTATACATCTCTTCTCCAGTGGACGGTAGACCATTGACATCACTAGCTCTTCTGATGGCAATTAGGTTCGTACACATTACATGTTCTTCAGCTCAGGATACATCCATGCATCAGGGACATCAAGAGAAATTACAGTGGCAGATAGGATCTCAGACATCAGTCTGATCTCCGAGGCCTGCACAGAAAAAAACACTTACCTCAATATGATCTCAGGCATCAGTATGGAACTGCGAATCCTTCAGCAGGTTCTCTGGCAGCAAATACAGATCAAGGACCTCATTAGTGTCTCCATCATCCATAGGAAAAATGGACTCCATCATGATTGCTGGTCACAGCAGGCAGCACTGGCATCAATATATCTTCAGGGTCAGGGTAGGATCACAGGTGTCTAGGGCACCCCATCACAGATCACTTATCTCCTTATAATCTAAGGCAGCAGTATGACCATGAACTTCACAGTAGACTCCTCTGGCTGAGGGATAACAGACATCACAGAACTCTTCAAAGATCACACTGACTGTGGAACTCAACATGGTTACCAGTAGCAGCACGGATGAGTGATGTCAACATCTTAACCGTGGCAGCTGGAATCACTGATTTCATCAATCTAATCCATGTGGGATTATTCACATTAACATGTTTCCCAAAGGTAGCAGGGATCTTTAACAAGAAGGTTGTCACTGACAGCACAGATTTTGGGCCAAACCATAGAGTCTGTTGCCAGGTAAACTTCAGTGATATCAGCATTGAATCAGAGAACAAAAGTTATTATGTACATTCTTGTCTCCAGTGGCAGACTAGATCAGTGACAGCATTAGATCCTCTGGTGGCATTAGTATCTTATATACTTCATGTTCAATAGCTGAGTCAAAGACATCAAGAGAATTTTCCGTGGTACGTAGGATCTCAGATATCAGACTCACCTCCTGTGCCTGCTCAGAATACTTACCTCAATATATCCTTGGCCTCAGTATGGATGTTGTAATTCAGCAGATTCTCAAGCATCTATACAGATCTTGGCTATAATCATGGTCTCCATTAGTAATAGGAGCAGTGGAATCCATCATGATTGCTGGTCAAAGCTTGCAGTGTTGGACTGTAATATCTGCAGGTTCGAGGTAGGATCACAGGGATCAAAATCATCTCCATAAATAGGACAGAGCACTTGCCTCATTATGACCTTGGGTCACAGTACTGATCATGAAGTGAAGTTCACAACAGACTCTTCTCTTTTAGAAATCACAAACATCCCTGAGCTCTTCAAAAACAATATTGACTGTGGATATTAATGTGATTACTAGTGTCAGCATGAAAGAATGATGTTAATATCCTTCCCATGGCAGTTGGTATCACTGATGTCATCAATCTAGTCCATAGTGGCAGTAGGGATCATTGATATTGTGGTTTACTCTGGCAAAAGTGTTCTACGATATAACATGGTTTATTTGGCCGGGAAGCATCTTAGAATTCTAGATAGTTTCAGAGTGCAGATGAGACCATTTCTAGAAAACTCTCCTCTCTTGGTTTCATTCACCTTGACATCAAAATGGTTACATCTTGCAGCACACTTCTTATAAATGCAAGGTTTCTTTTGGCAGAAACATATAAAACTGGCATCAGTAATGATTGCATTGGCATGTGGAGACATTCATATTGATATCGTCCCAAGAGATAGCAGGGGTCAGAGGTAACATGGGTATCCAATGTGACCTCAATATAACATATAACATATAACTCCACATTTCCTTCGGATATTGTTGACATTGAACATCTCCATAGACTCAGCTGGCTTCAGGGATATTTGGCATTAAAAATCTTCCCAAATGTAACAAAGGCTATGACTTTCAACCTGGCTAATGGCAGCAGCATTAATGTTTGACATCATCATAGTTTCTGCAGGCATTTTGGTTTGGTGATATTGACATTGTCCCCAGGGCAGTATAGAACACTGGCATGATTGTTTGGGCAGCATCGCTCTTAAGCAATAATACGGGGTCTTTTTGCCAGGTATCTTTGAGTGACATTGACATTGCATCAGAGGGCAGAAGTAATGATGGTCATAGACATCTTCACTACTGACAGGATAGATTTTTGGCATCACTAGCTCTTCTTGTGGCATTTAGAAACCTGTATATTACATGGTCCACAGAGTGGCCTGCATACATTCATCTGAGACATTCACAGTATTTCCTCTGGCAGGTAGGATCTTAGACATCAATCTGATCTTCAGTGACAGCTCAGAATAGTCATCTCAATATGATATTGACATCTATATAGAACGGTAAATTCACTAGATTTCACAAGCAGTAGAACAGATCATGATGATCACCAAATTCTCCATCAGCAATAGGAATAATGGACCCTTTCCTGATTTCAAAAAACTAGCTTGTAGCACTGGCATCAACATATCTTCATGTTCTAGGTAGTATCGCAGGCATCAAAAGCATCTGAAAACGTGCAGAGATCACTTACCTCCTTATGATGATCTTTGGCAGCAGTACTGACCAAGAACTTGACAGTGTAGTCTTCTTGATGAGGAACCGCAAACATCACAGAGCTATTCGACGACAACACTGACTGTGGATCTCAGCAGGGTTACCAGCAGCAGCTTAGATTAGTGACATCAACACATTTCCCTCGGAGGTTGGAATCACTCATATCATCGATATAGTCCAATTGGATTAATCACATTAACATGATTCCCAACGGCAGCAGAGGTCACTAACAACAAGTTTGCCTCTGACTGCAGGGATTGTGAACAAAACCGTGGGATCTGTTGCTAAATAAACTTCGGTGACACTAACATTTAGTCACAGGGCAGAAGAAATTATGATTATACATCTCTTCTCCAGTGGACGGTAGACCATTGACATCACTAGCTCTTCTGATGGCAATTAGGTTCGTACACATTACATGTTCTTCAGCTCAGGATACATCCATGCATCAGGGACATCAAGAGAAATTACAGTGGCAGATAGGATCTCAGACATCAGTCTGATCTCCGAGGCCTGCACAGAAAAAAACACTTACCTCAATATGATCTCAGGCATCAGTATGGAACTGCGAATCCTTCAGCAGGTTCTCTGGCAGCAAATACAGATCAAGGACCTCATTAGTGTCTCCATCATCCATAGGAAAAATGGACTCCATCATGATTGCTGGTCACAGCAGGCAGCACTGGCATCAATATATCTTCAGGGTCAGGGTAGGATCACAGGTGTCTAGGGCACCCCATCACAGATCACTTATCTCCTTATAATCTAAGGCAGCAGTATGACCATGAACTTCACAGTAGACTCCTCTGGCTGAGGGATAACAGACATCACAGAACTCTTCAAAGATCACACTGACTGTGGAACTCAACATGGTTACCAGTAGCAGCACGGATGAGTGATGTCAACATCTTAACCGTGGCAGCTGGAATCACTGATTTCATCAATCTAATCCATGTGGGATTATTCACATTAACATGTTTCCCAAAGGTAGCAGGGATCTTTAACAAGAAGGTTGTCACTGACAGCACAGATTTTGGGCCAAACCATAGAGTCTGTTGCCAGGTAAACTTCAGTGATATCAGCATTGAATCAGAGAACAAAAGTTATTATGTACATTCTTGTCTCCAGTGGCAGACTAGATCAGTGACAGCATTAGATCCTCTGGTGGCATTAGTATCTTATATACTTCATGTTCAATAGCTGAGTCAAAGACATCAAGAGAATTTTCCGTGGTACGTAGGATCTCAGATATCAGACTCACCTCCTGTGCCTGCTCAGAATACTTACCTCAATATATCCTTGGCCTCAGTATGGATGTTGTAATTCAGCAGATTCTCAAGCATCTATACAGATCTTGGCTATAATCATGGTCTCCATTAGTAATAGGAGCAGTGGAATCCATCATGATTGCTGGTCAAAGCTTGCAGTGTTGGACTCTAATATCTGCAGGTTCGAGGTAGGATCACAGGGATCAAAATCATCTCCATAAATAGGACAGAGCACTTGCCTCATTATGACCTTGGGTCACAGTACTGATCATGAAGTGAAGTTCACAACAGACTCTTCTCTTTTAGAAATCACAAACATCCCTGAGCTCTTCAAAAACAATATTGACTGTGGATATTAATGTGATTACTAGTGTCAGCATGAAAGAATGATGTTAATATCCTTCCCATGGCAGTTGGTATCACTGATGTCATCAATCTAGTCCATAGTGGCAGTAGGGATCATTGATATTGTGGTTTACTCTGGCAAAAGTGTTCTACGATATAACATGGTTTATTTGGCCGGGAAGCATCTTAGAATTCTAGATAGTTTCAGAGTGCAGATGAGACCATTTCTAGAAAACTCTCCTCTCTTGGTTTCATTCACCTTGACATCAAAATGGTTACATCTTGCAGCACACTTCTTATAAATGCAAGGTTTCTTTTGGCAGAAACATATAAAACTGGCATCAGTAATGATTGCATTGGCATGTGGAGACATTCATATTGATATCGTCCCAAGAGATAGCAGGGGTCAGAGGTAAAATGGGTATCCAAGGTGACCTCAATATAACATATAACATATAACTCCACATTTCCTTCGGATATTGTTGACATTGAACATCTCCATAGACTCAGCTGGCTTCAGGGATATTTGGCATTAAAAATCTTCCCAAATGTAACAAAGGCTATGACTTTCAACCTGGCTAATGGCAGCAGCATTAATGTTTGACATCATCATAGTTTCTGCAGGCATTTT
Organism: Rattus norvegicus; assembly: GCF_021556685.1. Classification (NCBI taxonomy): domain Eukaryota; kingdom Metazoa; phylum Chordata; class Mammalia; order Rodentia; family Muridae; genus Rattus; species Rattus norvegicus. The sequence continues at coordinate 133,970,228 of NC_141554.1, read as the reverse complement.
GGTTTGGTGATATTGACATTGTCCCCAGGGCAGTATAGAACACTGGCATGATTGTTTGGGCAGCATCGCTCTTAAGCAATAATACGGGGTCTTTTTGCCAGGTATCTTTGAGTGACATTGGCATTGCATCAGAGGGCAGAAGTAATGATGGTCATAGACATCTTCACTACTGACAGGATAGATTTTTGGCATCACTAGCTCTTCTTGTGGCATTTAGAAACCTGTATATTACATGGTCCACAGAGTGGCCTGCATACATTCATCTGAGACATTCACAGTATTTCCTCTGGCAGGTAGGATCTTAGACATCAATCTGATCTTCAGTGACAGCTCAGAATAGTCATCTCAATATGATATTGACATCTATATAGAACGGTAAATTCACTAGATTTCACAAGCAGTAGAACAGATCATGATGATCACCAAATTCTCCATCAGCAATAGGAATAATGGACCCTTTCCTGATTTCAAAAAACTAGCTTGTAGCACTGGCATCAACATATCTTCATGTTCTAGGTAGTATCGCAGGCATCAAAAGCATCTGAAAAAGTGCAGAGATCACTTACCTCCTTATGATGATCTTTGGCAGCAGTACTGACCAAGAACTTGACAGTGTAGTCTTCTTGATGAGGAACCGCAAACATCACAGAGCTATTCGATGACAACACTGACTGTGGATCTCAGCAGGGTTACCAGCAGCAGCTTAGATTAGTGACATCAACACATTTCCCTCGGAGGTTGGAATCACTCATATCATCGATATAGTCCAATTGGATTAATCACATTAACATGATTCCCAACGGCAGCAGAGGTCACTAACAACAAGTTTGCCTCTGACTGCAGGGATTGTGAACAAAACCGTGGGATCTGTTGCTAAATAAACTTCAGTGACACTAACATTTTGTCACAGGGAAGAAGAAATTAAGATTATACATCTCTTCTCCAGTGGACGGTAGACCATTGACATCACTAGCTCTTCTGATGGCAATTAGGTTCGTACACATTACATGTTCTTCAGCTCAGGATACATCCATGCATCAGGGACATCAAGAGAAATTACAGTGGCAGATAGGATCTCAGACATCAGTCTGATCTCCGAGGCCTGCACAGAAAAAAACACTTACCTCAATATGATCTCAGGCATCAGTATGGAACTGCGAATCCTTCAGCAGGTTCTCTGGCAGCAAATACAGATCAAGGACCTCATTAGTGTCTCCATCATCCATAGGAAAAATGGACTCCATCATGATTGCTGGTCACAGCAGGCAGCACTGGCATCAATATATCTTCAGGGTCAGGGTAGGATCACAGGTGTCAAGGGCACCCCATCACAGATCACTCATCTCCTTATAATCTAAGGCAGCAGTATGACCATGAACTTTACAGTAGACTCCTCTGGCTGAGGGATAACAGACATCACAGAACTCTTCAAAGATCACACTGACTGTGGAACTCAACATGGTTACCAGTAGCAGCACGGATGAGTGATGTCAACATCTTAACTGTGGCAGCTGGAATCACTGATTTCATCAATCTAATCCATGTGGGATTATTCACATTAACATGTTTCCCAAAGGTAGCAGGGATCTTTAACAAGAAGGTTGTCACTGACAGCACAGATTTTGGGCCAAACCATAGAGTCTGTTGCCAGGCAAACTTCAGTGATATCAGCATTGAGTCAGAGAACAAAAGTTATTATGTACATTCTTGTCTCCAGTGGCAGACTAGATCATTGACAGCATTAGATCCTCTGGTGGCATTAGTATCTTATATACTTATGTTCAATAGCTCAGTCAGAGACATCAAGAGAATTTTCGGTGGTATGTAGGGTCTCAGATATCAGAGTCACCTCCTGTGCCTGCTCAGAATACTTACCTCAATATATCCTTGGCCTCAGTATGGATGTTGTAATTCAGCAGATTCTCAAGCATCTATACAGATCATGGCTATAATCATGGTCTCCATTAGTAATAGGAGCAGTGGAATCCATCATGATTGCTGGTCAAAGCTTGCTGTGCTGGACTCAAATACTCCAGGTTCGAGGTAGGATCACAGGGATCAAATTCATCTCCATAAATAGGACAGATGACATGCCTCATTATGACCTTGGGTCACAGTACTGATCATGAACTGAAGTACAAAACAGACTCTTCTGTTTTAGAAATCACAAACATCCCTAAGCTCTTCAAAAACAATACTGACTGTGGATATTAATGTGATTACTAGTGTCAGCATGAAGGAATGATGTTAATATCCTTCCCATGGCAGTTGGTATCACTGATGTCATCAATCTAGTCCATAGTGGCAGTAGGGATCATTGATATTGTGGTTTACTCTGGCAAAAGTGTTCTACGATATAACATGGTTTATTTGGCGGGAAGCATCTTAGTATTCTAGATAGTTTCAGAGTGCAGATGAGACCATTTCTAGAAAACTCTCCTCTCTTGGTTTCATTCACCTTGACATCAAAATGGTTACATCTTGCAGCACACTTCTTATAAATGCAAGGTTTCTTTTGGCAGAAACATATAAAACTGGCATCAGTAATGATTGCATTGGCATGTGGAGACATTCATATTAATATCGTCCCAAGAGATAGCAGGGGCCAGAAGTAACATGGGTATCCAAGGTGACCTCAATATAACATATAACATATAACTCCACATGTCCTTTGGATATTGTTGACATTGAACATCACCATAGACTCAGCTGGCTTCAGGGATATTTGGCATTAAAAATCTTTTCAAATGTAACAAAGGCTATGACTTTCAACATGGCTAATGGCAGCAGCATTAATGTTTGACATCACCATAGTTTCTGCAGGCATTTTGGTTTGGTGATATTGACATTGTCCCCATGGCAGTATAGAACACTGACATGGTTGTTTCGGCAGCATCACTCTTAAGCAATAATACGGGGACTTTTTGCCAAGTATCTTTGAGTTACATTGGCATTGCGTCAGAGGACAGAAGTAATGATGGTCATAGACATCTTCACTACTGACCGGATAGATTTTTGGCATCACTAGCTCTTCTTGTGGCAGTTAGAAACCTGTATATTACATGGTCCACAGAGTGGCCTGCATACATTCATCTGAGACATTCACAGTATTTCCTCTGGCAGGTAGGATCTTAGACATCAATCTGATCTTCAGTGACAGCTCAGAATAGTTATCTCAATATGATATTGACATCTATATAGAACTGTAAATTCACTAGATTTCACAAGCAGTAGAACAGATCATGATATTCACCAAATTCTCGATCAGCAATAGGAATAATGGACCCTTTCCTGATTTCAAAAAACTAGCTTGTAGCACTGGCATCAACATATATTCATGTTCTAGGTAGTATCGCAGGCATCAAAAGCATCTGAAAAAGTGCAGAGATCCCTTACCTCCTTAAGATGATCTTTGGCAGCAGTACTGACAAAGAACTTGACAGTGTAGTCTTCTTGATGAGGAACCGCAAACATCACAGAGCTATTCGAGGACAACACTGACTGTGGATCTCAGCAGGGTTACCAGCAGCAGCTTAGATTAGTGACATCAACACATTTCCCTCGGAGGTTGGAATCACTCATATCATCGATATAGTCCAATTTGATTAATCACATTAACATGATTCCCAACGGCAGCAGAGGTCACTAACAACAAGTTTGCCTCTGACTGCAGGGGTTGTGAACAAAACCGTGGGATCTGTTGCTAAATAAACTTCAGTGACATTAACATTTAGTCACAGGGCAGAAGAAATTATGATTATACATCTCTTCTCCAGTGGATGGTAGACCATTGACATCACTAGCTCTTCTGATGGCAATTAGGTTCGTATACATTACATGTTCTTCAGTTCAGGATACATCCATGCATCAGCGACATCAAGAGAATTTACAGTGGCAGATAGGATCTCAGACATCAGTCTGATCTCCGCGGCCTGCACAGAAAAAAACACTTACCTCAATGTGATCGCAGGCATCAGTATGGAACTGCGAATTCTTCACCAGTTTCTCTGGCAGCAAAAACAGATCAAGGACCTCATTAGTGTCTCCATCATCCATAGGAAAAATGGACTCCACCATGATTGCTTGTCACAGCAGGCAGCACTGGCATCAATATATCTTCAGGGTCAGGGTAGGATCACAGGTGTCAAGGGCACCCCAGAAAGCATCACAGATCACTTATCTCCTTATAATCTAAGGCAGCAGTATGACCATGAACTTCACAGTAGACTCTTCTGGCTGAGGGATAACAGACATCACAGTCCTCTTCAAAGACCACACTGACTGTGGAACTCAACATGGGTACCAGTAGCAGCACGGATGAGTGATGTCAACATCTTAACTGTGGCAGCTGGAATCACTGATTTCATCAATCTAATCCATGTGGGATTATTCACATTAACATGTTTCCCAAAGGTAGCAGGGATCTTTAACTACAAGGTTTTCACTGACAGCACAGATTTTGGGCCAAACCATAGAGTCTGTTGCCAGGTAAACTTCAGTGATATCAGCATTGAATCAGAGAACAAAAGTTATTATGTTCATTCTCATCTCCAGTGGCAGACTAGATCATTGACAGCATTAGATACTCTGGTGGCATTAGTATCTTATATAATTCATGTTCAATAGCTGAGTCAGAGACATCTAGAGAATTTTTGGTGGTACGTAGGATCTCAGATATCAGAGTCACCTCCTGTGCCTGCTCAGAATACTTACCTCAATATATCCTTGGCCTCAGTATGGATGTTGTAATTCAGCAGATTCTCAAGAATCTATACAGATCATGGCTATAATCATGGTCTCCATTAGTAATAGGAGCAGTGGAATCCATCATGATTGCTGCTCAAAGCTTGCAGTGTTGGACGCAAATATCTCCAGGTTCAAGGTAGGATCATAGGGATCAAAATCATCTCCATAAATAGGACAGAGCACTTGCCTCATTATGACCTTGGGTCACAGTACTGATCATGAAGTGAAGTTCACAACAGACTCATCTGTTTGAGAAATCACAAACATCCCTGAGCTCTTCAAAAAAATACTGACTGTGGATATTAATGTGATTACTAGTGTCAGCATGAAGGAATGATGTTAATATCCTTCCCATGGCAATTGGTATCACTGATGTCATCAATCAAGTCCATAGTGGCAGTAGGAATCATTGATATTGTGGTTTACTCTGGCAAAAGTGTTCTACGATATAACATGGTTTATTTGGTGGGAAGCATCTTAGAATTCTAGATAGTTTCAGTGTGCAGATGAGACCATTTCTAGAAAACTCTCCTCTCTTGGTTTCATTCACCTTGACATCAAAATGGTTACATCTTGCAGCACACTTCTTATAAATGCAAGGTTTCTTTTGGCAGAAACATATAAAACTGGCATCAGTAATGATTGCATTGGCATGTGGAGACATTCATATTAATATCGTCCCAAGAGATAGCAGGGGCCAGAAGTAACATGGGTATCCAAGGTGACCTCAATATAACATATAACATATAACTCCACATGTCCATCGGATATTGTTGACATTGAACATCACCATAGACTCAGCCGGCTTCAGGGATATTTGGCATTAAAAATCTTTTCAAATGTAACAAAGGCTATGACTTTCAACATGGCTAATGGCAGCAGCATTAATGTTTGACATCACCATAGTTTCTGCAGGCACTTTGGTTTGGTGATATTGACATTGTCCCCATGGCAGTATAGAACACTGACATGGTTGTTTCGGTAGCATCACTCTTAAGCAATAATACGGGGACTTTTTGCCAAGTATCTTTGAGTGACATTGGCATTGCGTCAGAGGACAGAAGTAATGATGGTCATAGACATCTTCACTACTGACCGGATAGATTTTTGGCATCACTAGCTCTTCTTGTGGCAGTTAGAAACCTGTATATTACATGGTCCACAGAGTGGCCTGCATACATTCATCTGAGACATTCACAGTATTTCCTCTGGCAGGTAGGATCTTAGACATCAATCTGATCTTCAGTGACAGCTCAGAATAGTTATCTCAATATGATATTGACATCTATATAGAACTGTAAATTCACTAGATTTCAAAAGCAATAGAACAGATCATGATGATCACCAAATTCTCCATCAGCAATAGGAATAATGGACCCTTTCCTGGTTTCAAAAAACTAGCTTGCAGCACTGGCATCAACATATCTTCATGTTCTAGGTAGGATCACAGGCATCAAAAGCATCTGAAAAAATGCAGAGATCACTTACCTCCTTAAGATGATCTTTGGCAGCAGTACTGACCAAGAACTTGACAGTGTAGTCTTCTTGATGAGGAACCGCAAACATCACAGAGCTATTCGACGACAACACTGACTGTGGATCTCAGCAGGGTTACCAGCAGCAGCTTAGATTAGTGACATCAACACATTTCCCTCGGAGGTTGGAATCACTCATATCATCGATATAGTCCAATTGGATTAATCACATTAACATGATTCCCAACGGCAGCAGAGGTCACTAACAACAAGTTTGCCTCTGACTGCAGGGATTGTGAACAAAACCGTGGGATCTGTTGCTAAATAAACTTCGGTGACACTAACATTTAGTCACAGGGCAGAAGAAATTATGATTATACATCTCTTCTCCAGTGGACGGTAGACCATTGACATCACTAGCTCTTCTGATGGCAATTAGGTTCGTACACATTACATGTTCTTCAGCTCAGGATACATCCATGCATCAGGGACATCAAGAGAAATTACAGTGGCATATAGGATCTCAGACATCAGTCTGATCTCCGAGGCCTGCACAGAAAAAAACACTTACCTCAATATGATCTCAGGCATCAGTATGGAACTGCGAATCCTTCAGCAGGTTCTCTGGCAGCAAATACAGATCAAGGACCTCATTAGTGTCTCCATCATCCATAGGAAAAATGGACTCCATCATGATTGCTGGTCACAGCAGGCAGCACTGGCATCAATATATCTTCAGGGTCAGGGTAGGATCACAGGTGTCTAGGGCACCCCATCACAGATCACTTATCTCCTTATAATCTAAGGCAGCAGTATGACCATGAACTTCACAGTAGACTCCTCTGGCTGAGGGATAACAGACATCACAGAACTCTTCAAAGATCACACTGACTGTGGAACTCAACATGGTTACCAGTAGCAGCACGGATGAGTGATGTCAACATCTTAACCGTGGCAGCTGGAATCACTGATTTCATCAATCTAATCCATGTGGGATTATTCACATTAACATGTTTCCCAAAGGTAGCAGGGATCTTTAACAAGAAGGTTGTCACTGACAGCACAGATTTTGGGCCAAACCATAGAGTCTGTTGCCAGGTAAACTTCAGTGATATCAGCATTGAATCAGAGAACAAAAGTTATTATGTACATTCTTGTCTCCAGTGGCAGACTAGATCAGTGACAGCATTAGATCCTCTGGTGGCATTAGTATCTTATATACTTCATGTTCAATAGCTGAGTCAAAGACATCAAGAGAATTTTCCGTGGTACGTAGGATCTCAGATATCAGACTCACCTCCTGTGCCTGCTCAGAATACTTACCTCAATATATCCTTGGCCTCAGTATGGATGTTGTAATTCAGCAGATTCTCAAGCATCTATACAGATCTTGGCTATAATCATGGTCTCCATTAGTAATAGGAGCAGTGGAATCCATCATGATTGCTGGTCAAAGCTTGCAGTGTTGGACTCTAATATCTGCAGGTTCGAGGTAGGATCACAGGGATCAAAATCATCTCCATAAATAGGACAGAGCACTTGCCTCATTATGACCTTGGGTCACAGTACTGATCATGAAGTGAAGTTCACAACAGACTCTTCTCTTTTAGAAATCACAAACATCCCTGAGCTCTTCAAAAACAATATTGACTGTGGATATTAATGTGATTACTAGTGTCAGCATGAAAGAATGATGTTAATATCCTTCCCATGGCAGTTGGTATCACTGATGTCATCAATCTAGTCCATAGTGGCAGTAGGGATCATTGATATTGTGGTTTACTCTGGCAAAAGTGTTCTACGATATAACATGGTTTATTTGGCCGGGAAGCATCTTAGAATTCTAGATAGTTTCAGAGTGCAGATGAGACCATTTCTAGAAAACTCTCCTCTCTTGGTTTCATTCACCTTGACATCAAAATGGTTACATCTTGCAGCACACTTCTTATAAATGCAAGGTTTCTTTTGGCAGAAACATATAAAACTGGCATCAGTAATGATTGCATTGGCATGTGGAGACATTCATATTGATATCGTCCCAAGAGATAGCAGGGGTCAGAGGTAACATGGGTATCCAAGGTGACCTCAATATAACATATAACATATAACTCCACATTTCCTTCGGATATTGTTGACATTGAACATCTCCATAGACTCAGCTGGCTTCAGGGATATTTGGCATTAAAAATCTTCCCAAATGTAACAAAGGCTATGACTTTCAACCTGGCTAATGGCAGCAGCATTAATGTTTGACATCATCATAGTTTCTGCAGGCATTTTGGTTTGGTGATATTGACATTGTCCCCAGGGCAGTATAGAACACTGGCATGATTGTTTGGGCAGCATCGCTCTTAAGCAATAATACGGGGTCTTTTTGCCAGGTATCTTTGAGTGACATTGGCATTGCATCAGAGGGCAGAAGTAATGATGGTCATAGACATCTTCACTACTGACAGGATAGATTTTTGGCATCACTAGCTCTTCTTGTGGCATTTAGAAACCTGTATATTACATGGTCCACAGAGTGGCCTGCATACATTCATCTGAGACATTCACAGTATTTCCTCTGGCAGGTAGGATCTTAGACATCAAACTGATCTTCAGTGACAGCTCAGAATAGTCATCTCAATATGATATTGACATCTATATAGAACGGTAAATTCACTAGATTTCACAAGCAGTAGAACAGATCATGATGATCACCAAATTCTCCATCAGCAATAGGAATAATGGACCCTTTCCTGATTTCAAAAAACTAGCTTGTAGCACTGGCATCAACATATCTTCATGTTCTAGGTAGTATCGCAGGCATCAAAAGCATCTGAAAAAGTGCAGAGATCACTTACCTCCTTATGATGATCTTTGGCAGCAGTACTGACCAAGAACTTGACAGTGTAGTCTTCTTGATGAGGAACCGCAAACATCACAGAGCTATTCGATGACAACACTGACTGTGGATCTCAGCAGGGTTACCAGCAGCAGCTTAGATTAGTGACATCAACACATTTCCCTCGGAGGTTGGAATCACTCATATCATCGATATAGTCCAATTGGATTAATCACATTAACATGATTCCCAACGGCAGCAGAGGTCACTAACAACAAGTTTGCCTCTGACTGCAGGGATTGTGAACAAAACCGTGGGATCTGTTGCTAAATAAACTTCAGTGACACTAACATTTTGTCACAGGGAAGAAGAAATTAAGATTATACATCTCTTCTCCAGTGGACGGTAGACCATTGACATCACTAGCTCTTCTGATGGCAATTAGGTTCGTACACATTACATGTTCTTCAGCTCAGGATACATCCATGCATCAGGGACATCAAGAGAAATTACAGTGGCAGATAGGATCTCAGACATCAGTCTGATCTCCGAGGCCTGCACAGAAAAAAACACTTACCTCAATATGATCTCAGGCATCAGTATGGAACTGCGAATCCTTCAGCAGGTTCTCTGGCAGCAAATACAGATCAAGGACCTCATTAGTGTCTCCATCATCCATAGGAAAAATGGACTCCATCATGATTGCTGGTCACAGCAGGCAGCACTGGCATCAATATATCTTCAGGGTCAGGGTAGGATCACAGGTGTCAAGGGCACCCCATCACAGATCACTCATCTCCTTATAATCTAAGGCAGCAGTATGACCATGAACTTTACAGTAGACTCCTCTGGCTGAGGGATAACAGACATCACAGAACTCTTCAAAGATCACACTGACTGTGGAACTCAACATGGTTACCAGTAGCAGCACGGATGAGTGATGTCAACATCTTAACTGTGGCAGCTGGAATCACTGATTTCATCAATCTAATCCATGTGGGATTATTCACATTAACATGTTTCCCAAAGGTAGCAGGGATCTTTAACAAGAAGGTTGTCACTGACAGCACAGATTTTGGGCCAAACCATAGAGTCTGTTGCCAGGCAAACTTCAGTGATATCAGCATTGAGTCAGAGAACAAAAGTTATTATGTACATTCTTGTCTCCAGTGGCAGACTAGATCATTGACAGCATTAGATCCTCTGGTGGCATTAGTATCTTATATACTTATGTTCAATAGCTCAGTCAGAGACATCAAGAGAATTTTCGGTGGTATGTAGGGTCTCAGATATCAGAGTCACCTCCTGTGCCTGCTCAGAATACTTACCTCAATATATCCTTGGCCTCAGTATGGATGTTGTAATTCAGCAGATTCTCAAGCATCTATACAGATCATGGCTATAATCATGGTCTCCATTAGTAATAGGAGCAGTGGAATCCATCATGATTGCTGGTCAAAGCTTGCTGTGCTGGACTCAAATACTCCAGGTTCGAGGTAGGATCACAGGGATCAAATTCATCTCCATAAATAGGACAGATGACATGCCTCATTATGACCTTGGGTCACAGTACTGATCATGAACTGAAGTACAAAACAGACTCTTCTGTTTTAGAAATCACAAACATCCCTAAGCTCTTCAAAAACAATACTGACTGTGGATATTAATGTGATTACTAGTGTCAGCATGAAGGAATGATGTTAATATCCTTCCCATGGCAGTTGGTATCACTGATGTCATCAATCTAGTCCATAGTGGCAGTAGGGATCATTGATATTGTGGTTTACTCTGGCAAAAGTGTTCTACGATATAACATGGTTTATTTGGCGGGAAGCATCTTAGTATTCTAGATAGTTTCAGAGTGCAGATGAGACCATTTCTAGAAAACTCTCCTCTCTTGGTTTCATTCACCTTGACATCAAAATGGTTACATCTTGCAGCACACTTCTTATAAATGCAAGGTTTCTTTTGGCAGAAACATATAAAACTGGCATCAGTAATGATTGCATTGGCATGTGGAGACATTCATATTAATATCGTCCCAAGAGATAGCAGGGGCCAGAAGTAACATGGGTATCCAAGGTGACCTCAATATAACATATAACATATAACTCCACATGTCCTTTGGATATTGTTGACATTGAACATCACCATAGACTCAGCTGGCTTCAGGGATATTTGGCATTAAAAATCTTTTCAAATGTAACAAAGGCTATGACTTTCAACATGGCTAATGGCAGCAGCATTAATGTTTGACATCACCATAGTTTCTGCAGGCATTTTGGTTTGGTGATATTGACATTGTCCCCATGGCAGTATAGAACACTGACATGGTTGTTTCGGCAGCATCACTCTTAAGCAATAATACGGGGACTTTTTGCCAAGTATCTTTGAGTTACATTGGCATTGCGTCAGAGGACAGAAGTAATGATGGTCATAGACATCTTCACTACTGACCGGATAGATTTTTGGCATCACTAGCTCTTCTTGTGGCAGTTAGAAACCTGTATATTACATGGTCCACAGAGTGGCCTGCATACATTCATCTGAGACATTCACAGTATTTCCTCTGGCAGGTAGGATCTTAGACATCAATCTGATCTTCAGTGACAGCTCAGAATAGTTATCTCAATATGATATTGACATCTATATAGAACTGTAAATTCACTAGATTTCACAAGCAGTAGAACAGATCATGATATTCACCAAATTCTCGATCAGCAATAGGAATAATGGACCCTTTCCTGATTTCAAAAAACTAGCTTGTAGCACTGGCATCAACATATCTTCATGTTCTAGGTAGTATCGCAGGCATCAAAAGCATCTGAAAAAGTGCAGAGATCACTTACCTCCTTAAGATGATCTTTGGCAGCAGTACTGACAAAGAACTTGACAGTGTAGTCTTCTTGATGAGGAACCGCAAACATCACAGAGCTATTCGACGACAACACTGACTGTGGATCTCAGCAGGGTTACCAGCAGCAGCTTAGATTAGTGACATCAACACATTTCCCTCGGAGGTTGGAATCACTCATATCATCGATATAGTCCAATTTGATTAATCACATTAACATGATTCCCAACGGCAGCAGAGGTCACTAACAACAAGTTTGCCTCTGACTGCAGGGATTGTGAACAAAACCGTGGGATCTGTTGCTAAATAAACTTCAGTGACATTAACATTTAGTCACAGGGCAGAAGAAATTATGATTATACATCTCTTCTCCAGTGGATGGTAGACCATTGACATCACTAGCTCTTCTGATGGCAATTAGGTTCGTATACATTACATGTTCTTCAGTTCAGGATACATCCATGCATCAGCGACATCAAGAGAATTTACAGTGGCAGATAGGATCTCAGACATCAGTCTGATCTCCGCGGCCTGCACAGAAAAAAACACTTACCTCAATGTGATCGCAGGCATCAGTATGGAACTGCGAATTCTTCACCAGTTTCTCTGGCAGCAAAAACAGATCAAGGACCTCATTAGTGTCTCCATCATCCATAGGAAAAATGGACTCCACCATGATTGCTTGTCACAGCAGGCAGCACTGGCATCAATATATCTTCAGGGTCAGGGTAGGATCACAGGTGTCAAGGGCACCCCAGAAAGCATCACAGATCACTTATCTCCTTATAATCTAAGGCAGCAGTATGACCATGAACTTCACAGTAGACTCTTCTGGCTGAGGGATAACAGACATCACAGTCCTCTTCAAAGACCACACTGACTGTGGAACTCAACATGGGTACCAGTAGCAGCACGGATGAGTGATGTCAACATCTTAACTGTGGCAGCTGGAATCACTGATTTCATCAATCTAATCCATGTGGGATTATTCACATTAACATGTTTCCCAAAGGTAGCAGGGATCTTTAACTACAAGGTTTTCACTGACAGCACAGATTTTGGGCCAAACCATAGAGTCTGTTGCCAGGTAAACTTCAGTGATATCAGAATTGAATCAGAGAACAAAAGTTATTATGTTCATTCTCATCTCCAGTGGCAGACTAGATCATTGACAGCATTAGATACTCTGGTGGCATTAGTATCTTATATAATTCATGTTCAATAGCTGAGTCAGAGACATCTAGAGAATTTTTAGTGGTACGTAGGATCTCAGATATCAGAGTCACCTCCTTTGCCTGCTCAGAATACTTACCTCAATATATCCTTGGCCTCAGTATGGATGTTGTAATTCAGCAGATTCTCAAGAATCTATACAGATCATGGCTATAATCATGGTCTCCATTAGTAATAGGAGCAGTGGAATCCATCATGATTGCTGCTCAAAGCTTGCAGTGTTGGACGCAAATATCTCCAGGTTCAAGGTAGGATCATAGGGATCAAAATCATCTCCATAAATAGGACAGAGCACTTGCCTCATTATGACCTTGGGTCACAGTACTGATCATGAAGTGAAGTTCACAACAGACTCATCTGTTTGAGAAATCACAAACATCCCTGAGCTCTTCAAAAAAATACTGACTGTGGATATTAATGTGATTACTAGTGTCAGCATGAAGGAATGATGTTAATATCCTTCCCATGGCAATTGGTATCACTGATGTCATCAATCAAGTCCATAGTGGCAGTAGGAATCATTGATATTGTGGTTTACTCTGGCAAAAGTGTTCTACGATATAACATGGTTTATTTGGTGGGAAGCATCTTAGAATTCTAGATAGTTTCAGTGTGCAGATGAGACCATTTCTAGAAAACTCTCCTCTCTTGGTTTCATTCACCTTGACATCAAAATGGTTACATCTTGCAGCACACTTCTTATAAATGCAAGGTTTCTTTTGGCAGAAACATATAAAACTGGCATCAGTAATGATTGCATTGGCATGTGGAGACATTCATATTAATATCGTCCCAAGAGATAGCAGGGGCCAGAAGTAACATGGGTATCCAAGGTGACCTCAATATAACATATAACATATAACTCCACATGTCCTTCGGATATTGTTGACATTGAACATCACCATAGACTCAGCTGGCTTCAGGGATATTTGGCATTAAAAATCTTTTCAAATGTAACAAAGGCTATGACTTTCAACATGGCTAATGGCAGCAGCATTAATGTTTGACATCACCATAGTTTCTGCAGGCACTTTGGTTTGGTGATATTGACATTGTCCCCATGGCAGTATAGAACACTGACATGGTTGTTTCGGTAGCATCACTCTTAAGCAATAATACGGGGACTTTTTGCCAAGTATCTTTGAGTGACATTGGCATTGCGTCAGAGGACAGAAGTAATGATGGTCATAGACATCTTCACTACTGACCGGATAGATTTTTGGCATCACTAGCTCTTCTTGTGGCAGTTAGAAACCTGTATATTACATGGTCCACAGAGTGGCCTGCATACATTCATCTGAGACATTCACAGTATTTCCTCTGGCAGGTAGGATCTTAGACATCAATCTGATCTTCAGTGACAGCTCAGAATAGTTATCTCAATATGATATTGACATCTATATAGAACTGTAAATTCACTAGATTTCAAAAGCAATAGAACAGATCATGATGATCACCAAATTCTCCATCAGCAATAGGAATAATGGACCCTTTCCTGGTTTCAAAAAACTAGCTTGCAGCACTGGCATCAACATATCTTCATGTTCTAGGTAGGATCACAGGCATCAAAAGCATCTGAAAAAATGCAGAGATCACTTACCTCCTTAAGATGATCTTTGGCAGCAGTACTGACCAAGAACTTGACAGTGTAGTCTTCTTGATGAGGAACCGCAAACATCACAGAGCTATTCGACGACAACACTGACTGTGGATCTCAGCAGGGTTACCAGCAGCAGCTTAGATTAGTGACATCAACACATTTCCCTCGGAGGTTGGAATCACTCATATCATCGATATAGTCCAATTGGATTAATCACATTAACATGATTCCCAACGGCAGCAGAGGTCACTAACAACAAGTTTGCCTCTGACTGCAGGGATTGTGAACAAAACCGTGGGATCTGTTGCTAAATAAACTTCGGTGACACTAACATTTAGTCACAGGGCAGAAGAAATTATGATTATACATCTCTTCTCCAGTGGACGGTAGACCATTGACATCACTAGCTCTTCTGATGGCAATTAGGTTCGTACACATTACATGTTCTTCAGCTCAGGATACATCCATGCATCAGGGACATCAAGAGAAATTACAGTGGCAGATAGGATCTCAGACATCAGTCTGATCTCCGAGGCCTGCACAGAAAAAAACACTTACCTCAATATGATCTCAGGCATCAGTATGGAACTGCGAATCCTTCAGCAGGTTCTCTGGCAGCAAATACAGATCAAGGACCTCATTAGTGTCTCCATCATCCATAGGAAAAATGGACTCCATCATGATTGCTGGTCACAGCAGGCAGCACTGGCATCAATATATCTTCAGGGTCAGGGTAGGATCACAGGTGTCTAGGGCACCCCATCACAGATCACTTATCTCCTTATAATCTAAGGCAGCAGTATGACCATGAACTTCACAGTAGACTCCTCTGGCTGAGGGATAACAGACATCACAGAACTCTTCAAAGATCACACTGACTGTGGAACTCAACATGGTTACCAGTAGCAGCACGGATGAGTGATGTCAACATCTTAACCGTGGCAGCTGGAATCACTGATTTCATCAATCTAATCCATGTGGGATTATTCACATTAACATGTTTCCCAAAGGTAGCAGGGATCTTTAACAAGAAGGTTGTCACTGACAGCACAGATTTTGGGCCAAACCATAGAGTCTGTTGCCAGGTAAACTTCAGTGATATCAGCATTGAATCAGAGAACAAAAGTTATTATGTACATTCTTGTCTCCAGTGGCAGACTAGATCAGTGACAGCATTAGATCCTCTGGTGGCATTAGTATCTTATATACTTCATGTTCAATAGCTGAGTCAAAGACATCAAGAGAATTTTCCGTGGTACGTAGGATCTCAGATATCAGACTCACCTCCTGTGCCTGCTCAGAATACTTACCTCAATATATCCTTGGCCTCAGTATGGATGTTGTAATTCAGCAGATTCTCAAGCATCTATACAGATCTTGGCTATAATCATGGTCTCCATTAGTAATAGGAGCAGTGGAATCCATCATGATTGCTGGTCAAAGCTTGCAGTGTTGGACTGTAATATCTGCAGGTTCGAGGTAGGATCACAGGGATCAAAATCATCTCCATAAATAGGACAGAGCACTTGCCTCATTATGACCTTGGGTCACAGTACTGATCATGAAGTGAAGTTCACAACAGACTCTTCTCTTTTAGAAATCACAAACATCCCTGAGCTCTTCAAAAACAATATTGACTGTGGATATTAATGTGATTACTAGTGTCAGCATGAAAGAATGATGTTAATATCCTTCCCATGGCAGTTGGTATCACTGATGTCATCAATCTAGTCCATAGTGGCAGTAGGGATCATTGATATTGTGGTTTACTCTGGCAAAAGTGTTCTACGATATAACATGGTTTATTTGGCCGGGAAGCATCTTAGAATTCTAGATAGTTTCAGAGTGCAGATGAGACCATTTCTAGAAAACTCTCCTCTCTTGGTTTCATTCACCTTGACATCAAAATGGTTACATCTTGCAGCACACTTCTTATAAATGCAAGGTTTCTTTTGGCAGAAACATATAAAACTGGCATCAGTAATGATTGCATTGGCATGTGGAGACATTCATATTGATATCGTCCCAAGAGATAGCAGGGGTCAGAGGTAACATGGGTATCCAATGTGACCTCAATATAACATATAACATATAACTCCACATTTCCTTCGGATATTGTTGACATTGAACATCTCCATAGACTCAGCTGGCTTCAGGGATATTTGGCATTAAAAATCTTCCCAAATGTAACAAAGGCTATGACTTTCAACCTGGCTAATGGCAGCAGCATTAATGTTTGACATCATCATAGTTTCTGCAGGCATTTTGGTTTGGTGATATTGACATTGTCCCCAGGGCAGTATAGAACACTGGCATGATTGTTTGGGCAGCATCGCTCTTAAGCAATAATACGGGGTCTTTTTGCCAGGTATCTTTGAGTGACATTGACATTGCATCAGAGGGCAGAAGTAATGATGGTCATAGACATCTTCACTACTGACAGGATAGATTTTTGGCATCACTAGCTCTTCTTGTGGCATTTAGAAACCTGTATATTACATGGTCCACAGAGTGGCCTGCATACATTCATCTGAGACATTCACAGTATTTCCTCTGGCAGGTAGGATCTTAGACATCAATCTGATCTTCAGTGACAGCTCAGAATAGTCATCTCAATATGATATTGACATCTATATAGAACGGTAAATTCACTAGATTTCACAAGCAGTAGAACAGATCATGATGATCACCAAATTCTCCATCAGCAATAGGAATAATGGACCCTTTCCTGATTTCAAAAAACTAGCTTGTAGCACTGGCATCAACATATCTTCATGTTCTAGGTAGTATCGCAGGCATCAAAAGCATCTGAAAACGTGCAGAGATCACTTACCTCCTTATGATGATCTTTGGCAGCAGTACTGACCAAGAACTTGACAGTGTAGTCTTCTTGATGAGGAACCGCAAACATCACAGAGCTATTCGACGACAACACTGACTGTGGATCTCAGCAGGGTTACCAGCAGCAGCTTAGATTAGTGACATCAACACATTTCCCTCGGAGGTTGGAATCACTCATATCATCGATATAGTCCAATTGGATTAATCACATTAACATGATTCCCAACGGCAGCAGAGGTCACTAACAACAAGTTTGCCTCTGACTGCAGGGATTGTGAACAAAACCGTGGGATCTGTTGCTAAATAAACTTCGGTGACACTAACATTTAGTCACAGGGCAGAAGAAATTATGATTATACATCTCTTCTCCAGTGGACGGTAGACCATTGACATCACTAGCTCTTCTGATGGCAATTAGGTTCGTACACATTACATGTTCTTCAGCTCAGGATACATCCATGCATCAGGGACATCAAGAGAAATTACAGTGGCAGATAGGATCTCAGACATCAGTCTGATCTCCGAGGCCTGCACAGAAAAAAACACTTACCTCAATATGATCTCAGGCATCAGTATGGAACTGCGAATCCTTCAGCAGGTTCTCTGGCAGCAAATACAGATCAAGGACCTCATTAGTGTCTCCATCATCCATAGGAAAAATGGACTCCATCATGATTGCTGGTCACAGCAGGCAGCACTGGCATCAATATATCTTCAGGGTCAGGGTAGGATCACAGGTGTCTAGGGCACCCCATCACAGATCACTTATCTCCTTATAATCTAAGGCAGCAGTATGACCATGAACTTCACAGTAGACTCCTCTGGCTGAGGGATAACAGACATCACAGAACTCTTCAAAGATCACACTGACTGTGGAACTCAACATGGTTACCAGTAGCAGCACGGATGAGTGATGTCAACATCTTAACCGTGGCAGCTGGAATCACTGATTTCATCAATCTAATCCATGTGGGATTATTCACATTAACATGTTTCCCAAAGGTAGCAGGGATCTTTAACAAGAAGGTTGTCACTGACAGCACAGATTTTGGGCCAAACCATAGAGTCTGTTGCCAGGTAAACTTCAGTGATATCAGCATTGAATCAGAGAACAAAAGTTATTATGTACATTCTTGTCTCCAGTGGCAGACTAGATCAGTGACAGCATTAGATCCTCTGGTGGCATTAGTATCTTATATACTTCATGTTCAATAGCTGAGTCAAAGACATCAAGAGAATTTTCCGTGGTACGTAGGATCTCAGATATCAGACTCACCTCCTGTGCCTGCTCAGAATACTTACCTCAATATATCCTTGGCCTCAGTATGGATGTTGTAATTCAGCAGATTCTCAAGCATCTATACAGATCTTGGCTATAATCATGGTCTCCATTAGTAATAGGAGCAGTGGAATCCATCATGATTGCTGGTCAAAGCTTGCAGTGTTGGACTCTAATATCTGCAGGTTCGAGGTAGGATCACAGGGATCAAAATCATCTCCATAAATAGGACAGAGCACTTGCCTCATTATGACCTTGGGTCACAGTACTGATCATGAAGTGAAGTTCACAACAGACTCTTCTCTTTTAGAAATCACAAACATCCCTGAGCTCTTCAAAAACAATATTGACTGTGGATATTAATGTGATTACTAGTGTCAGCATGAAAGAATGATGTTAATATCCTTCCCATGGCAGTTGGTATCACTGATGTCATCAATCTAGTCCATAGTGGCAGTAGGGATCATTGATATTGTGGTTTACTCTGGCAAAAGTGTTCTACGATATAACATGGTTTATTTGGCCGGGAAGCATCTTAGAATTCTAGATAGTTTCAGAGTGCAGATGAGACCATTTCTAGAAAACTCTCCTCTCTTGGTTTCATTCACCTTGACATCAAAATGGTTACATCTTGCAGCACACTTCTTATAAATGCAAGGTTTCTTTTGGCAGAAACATATAAAACTGGCATCAGTAATGATTGCATTGGCATGTGGAGACATTCATATTGATATCGTCCCAAGAGATAGCAGGGGTCAGAGGTAACATGGGTATCCAAGGTGACCTCAATATAACATATAACATATAACTCCACATTTCCTTCGGATATTGTTGACATTGAACATCTCCATAGACTCAGCTGGCTTCAGGGATATTTGGCATTAAAAATCTTCCCAAATGTAACAAAGGCTATGACTTTCAACCTGGCTAATGGCAGCAGCATTAATGTTTGACATCATCATAGTTTCTGCAGGCATTTTGGTTTGGTGATATTGACATTGTCCCCAGGGCAGTATAGAACACTGGCATGATTGTTTGGGCAGCATCGCTCTTAAGCAATAATACGGGGTCTTTTTGCCAGGTATCTTTGAGTGACATTGGCATTGCATCAGAGGGCAGAAGTAATGATGGTCATAGACATCTTCACTACTGACAGGATAGATTTTTGGCATCACTAGCTCTTCTTGTGGCATTTAGAAACCTGTATATTACATGGTCCACAGAGTGGCCTGCATACATTCATCTGAGACATTCACAGTATTTCCTCTGGCAGGTAGGATCTTAGACATCAATCTGATCTTCAGTGACAGCTCAGAATAGTCATCTCAATATGATATTGACATCTATATAGAACGGTAAATTCACTAGATTTCACAAGCAGTAGAACAGATCATGATGATCACCAAATTCTCCATCAGCAATAGGAATAATGGACCCTTTCCTGATTTCAAAAAACTAGCTTGTAGCACTGGCATCAACATATCTTCATGTTCTAGGTAGTATCGCAGGCATCAAAAGCATCTGAAAAAGTGCAGAGATCACTTACCTCCTTATGATGATCTTTGGCAGCAGTACTGACCAAGAACTTGACAGTGTAGTCTTCTTGATGAGGAACCGCAAACATCACAGAGCTATTCGATGACAACACTGACTGTGGATCTCAGCAGGGTTACCAGCAGCAGCTTAGATTAGTGACATCAACACATTTCCCTCGGAGGTTGGAATCACTCATATCATCGATATAGTCCAATTGGATTAATCACATTAACATGATTCCCAACGGCAGCAGAGGTCACTAACAACAAGTTTGCCTCTGACTGCAGGGATTGTGAACAAAACCGTGGGATCTGTTGCTAAATAAACTTCAGTGACACTAACATTTTGTCACAGGGAAGAAGAAATTAAGATTATACATCTCTTCTCCAGTGGACGGTAGACCATTGACATCACTAGCTCTTCTGATGGCAATTAGGTTCGTACACATTACATGTTCTTCAGCTCAGGATACATCCATGCATCAGGGACATCAAGAGAAATTACAGTGGCAGATAGGATCTCAGACATCAGTCTGATCTCCGAGGCCTGCACAGAAAAAAACACTTACCTCAATATGATCTCAGGCATCAGTATGGAACTGCGAATCCTTCAGCAGGTTCTCTGGCAGCAAATACAGATCAAGGACCTCATTAGTGTCTCCATCATCCATAGGAAAAATGGACTCCATCATGATTGCTGGTCACAGCAGGCAGCACTGGCATCAATATATCTTCAGGGTCAGGGTAGGATCACAGGTGTCAAGGGCACCCCATCACAGATCACTCATCTCCTTATAATCTAAGGCAGCAGTATGACCATGAACTTTACAGTAGACTCCTCTGGCTGAGGGATAACAGACATCACAGAACTCTTCAAAGATCACACTGACTGTGGAACTCAACATGGTTACCAGTAGCAGCACGGATGAGTGATGTCAACATCTTAACTGTGGCAGCTGGAATCACTGATTTCATCAATCTAATCCATGTGGGATTATTCACATTAACATGTTTCCCAAAGGTAGCAGGGATCTTTAACAAGAAGGTTGTCACTGACAGCACAGATTTTGGGCCAAACCATAGAGTCTGTTGCCAGGCAAACTTCAGTGATATCAGCATTGAGTCAGAGAACAAAAGTTATTATGTACATTCTTGTCTCCAGTGGCAGACTAGATCATTGACAGCATTAGATCCTCTGGTGGCATTAGTATCTTATATACTTATGTTCAATAGCTCAGTCAGAGACATCAAGAGAATTTTCGGTGGTATGTAGGGTCTCAGATATCAGAGTCACCTCCTGTGCCTGCTCAGAATACTTACCTCAATATATCCTTGGCCTCAGTATGGATGTTGTAATTCAGCAGATTCTCAAGCATCTATACAGATCATGGCTATAATCATGGTCTCCATTAGTAATAGGAGCAGTGGAATCCATCATGATTGCTGGTCAAAGCTTGCTGTGCTGGACTCAAATACTCCAGGTTCGAGGTAGGATCACAGGGATCAAATTCATCTCCATAAATAGGACAGATGACATGCCTCATTATGACCTTGGGTCACAGTACTGATCATGAACTGAAGTACAAAACAGACTCTTCTGTTTTAGAAATCACAAACATCCCTAAGCTCTTCAAAAACAATACTGACTGTGGATATTAATGTGATTACTAGTGTCAGCATGAAGGAATGATGTTAATATCCTTCCCATGGCAGTTGGTATCACTGATGTCATCAATCTAGTCCATAGTGGCAGTAGGGATCATTGATATTGTGGTTTACTCTGGCAAAAGTGTTCTACGATATAACATGGTTTATTTGGCGGGAAGCATCTTAGTATTCTAGATAGTTTCAGAGTGCAGATGAGACCATTTCTAGAAAACTCTCCTCTCTTGGTTTCATTCACCTTGACATCAAAATGGTTACATCTTGCAGCACACTTCTTATAAATGCAAGGTTTCTTTTGGCAGAAACATATAAAACTGGCATCAGTAATGATTGCATTGGCATGTGGAGACATTCATATTAATATCGTCCCAAGAGATAGCAGGGGCCAGAAGTAACATGGGTATCCAAGGTGACCTCAATATAACATATAACATATAACTCCACATGTCCTTTGGATATTGTTGACATTGAACATCACCATAGACTCAGCTGGCTTCAGGGATATTTGGCATTAAAAATCTTTTCAAATGTAACAAAGGCTATGACTTTCAACATGGCTAATGGCAGCAGCATTAATGTTTGACATCACCATAGTTTCTGCAGGCATTTTGGTTTGGTGATATTGACATTGTCCCCATGGCAGTATAGAACACTGACATGGTTGTTTCGGCAGCATCACTCTTAAGCAATAATACGGGGACTTTTTGCCAAGTATCTTTGAGTTACATTGGCATTGCGTCAGAGGACAGAAGTAATGATGGTCATAGACATCTTCACTACTGACCGGATAGATTTTTGGCATCACTAGCTCTTCTTGTGGCAGTTAGAAACCTGTATATTACATGGTCCACAGAGTGGCCTGCATACATTCATCTGAGACATTCACAGTATTTCCTCTGGCAGGTAGGATCTTAGACATCAATCTGATCTTCAGTGACAGCTCAGAATAGTTATCTCAATATGATATTGACATCTATATAGAACTGTAAATTCACTAGATTTCACAAGCAGTAGAACAGATCATGATATTCACCAAATTCTCGATCAGCAATAGGAATAATGGACCCTTTCCTGATTTCAAAAAACTAGCTTGTAGCACTGGCATCAACATATCTTCATGTTCTAGGTAGTATCGCAGGCATCAAAAGCATCTGAAAAAGTGCAGAGATCACTTACCTCCTTAAGATGATCTTTGGCAGCAGTACTGACAAAGAACTTGACAGTGTAGTCTTCTTGATGAGGAACCGCAAACATCACAGAGCTATTCGACGACAACACTGACTGTGGATCTCAGCAGGGTTACCAGCAGCAGCTTAGATTAGTGACATCAACACATTTCCCTCGGAGGTTGGAATCACTCATATCATCGATATAGTCCAATTTGATTAATCACATTAACATGATTCCCAACGGCAGCAGAGGTCACTAACAACAAGTTTGCCTCTGACTGCAGGGATTGTGAACAAAACCGTGGGATCTGTTGCTAAATAAACTTCAGTGACATTAACATTTAGTCACAGGGCAGAAGAAATTATGATTATACATCTCTTCTCCAGTGGATGGTAGACCATTGACATCACTAGCTCTTCTGATGGCAATTAGGTTCGTATACATTACATGTTCTTCAGTTCAGGATACATCCATGCATCAGCGACATCAAGAGAATTTACAGTGGCAGATAGGATCTCAGACATCAGTCTGATCTCCGCGGCCTGCACAGAAAAAAACACTTACCTCAATGTGATCGCAGGCATCAGTATGGAACTGCGAATTCTTCACCAGTTTCTCTGGCAGCAAAAACAGATCAAGGACCTCATTAGTGTCTCCATCATCCATAGGAAAAATGGACTCCACCATGATTGCTTGTCACAGCAGGCAGCACTGGCATCAATATATCTTCAGGGTCAGGGTAGGATCACAGGTGTCAAGGGCACCCCAGAAAGCATCACAGATCACTTATCTCCTTATAATCTAAGGCAGCAGTATGACCATGAACTTCACAGTAGACTCTTCTGGCTGAGGGATAACAGACATCACAGTCCTCTTCAAAGACCACACTGACTGTGGAACTCAACATGGGTACCAGTAGCAGCACGGATGAGTGATGTCAACATCTTAACTGTGGCAGCTGGAATCACTGATTTCATCAATCTAATCCATGTGGGATTATTCACATTAACATGTTTCCCAAAGGTAGCAGGGATCTTTAACTACAAGGTTTTCACTGACAGCACAGATTTTGGGCCAAACCATAGAGTCTGTTGCCAGGTAAACTTCAGTGATATCAGCATTGAATCAGAGAACAAAAGTTATTATGTTCATTCTCATCTCCAGTGGCAGACTAGATCATTGACAGCATTAGATACTCTGGTGGCATTAGTATCTTATATAATTCATGTTCAATAGCTGAGTCAGAGACATCTAGAGAATTTTTGGTGGTACGTAGGATCTCAGATATCAGAGTCACCTCCTTTGCCTGCTCAGAATACTTACCTCAATATATCCTTGGCCTCAGTATGGATGTTGTAATTCAGCAGATACTCAAGAATCTATACAGATCATGGCTATAATCATGGTCTCCATTAGTAATAGGAGCAGTGGAATCCATCATGATTGCTGCTCAAAGCTTGCAGTGTTGGACGCAAATATCTCCAGGTTCAAGGTAGGATCATAGGGATCAAAATCATCTCCATAAATAGGACAGAGCACTTGCCTCATTATGACCTTGGGTCACAGTACTGATCATGAAGTGAAGTTCACAACAGACTCATCTGTTTGAGAAATCACAAACATCCCTGAGCTCTTCAAAAAAATACTGACTGTGGATATTAATGTGATTACTAGTGTCAGCATGAAGGAATGATGTTAATATCCTTCCCATGGCAATTGGTATCACTGATGTCATCAATCAAGTCCATAGTGGCAGTAGGAATCATTGATATTGTGGTTTACTCTGGCAAAAGTGTTCTACGATATAACATGGTTTATTTGGTGGGAAGCATCTTAGAATTCTAGATAGTTTCAGTGTGCAGATGAGACCATTTCTAGAAAACTCTCCTCTCTTGGTTTCATTCACCTTGACATCAAAATGGTTACATCTTGCAGCACACTTCTTATAAATGCAAGGTTTCTTTTGGCAGAAACATATAAAACTGGCATCAGTAATGATTGCATTGGCATGTGGAGACATTCATATTAATATCGTCCCAAGAGATAGCAGGGGCCAGAAGTAACATGAGTATCCAAGGTGACCTCAATATAACATATAACATATAACTCCACATGTCCTTCGGATATTGTTGACATTGAACATCACCATAGACTCAGCTGGCTTCAGGGATATTTGGCATTAAAAATCTTTTCAAATGTAACAAAGGCTATGACTTTCAACATGGCTAATGGCAGCAGCATTAATGTTTGACATCACCATAGTTTCTGCAGGCACTTTGGTTTGGTGATATTGACATTGTCCCCATGGCAGTATAGAACACTGACATGGTTGTTTCGGTAGCATCACTCTTAAGCAATAATACGGGGACTTTTTGCCAAGTATCTTTGAGTGACATTGGCATTGCGTCAGAGGACAGAAGTAATGATGGTCATAGACATCTTCACTACTGACCGGATAGATTTTTGGCATCACTAGCTCTTCTTGTGGCAGTTAGAAACCTGTATATTACATGGTCCACAGAGTGGCCTGCATACATTCATCTGAGACATTCACAGTATTTCCTCTGGCAGGTAGGATCTTAGACATCAATCTGATCTTCAGTGACAGCTCAGAATAGTTATCTCAATATGATATTGACATCTATATAGAACTGTAAATTCACTAGATTTCAAAAGCAATAGAACAGATCATGATGATCACCAAATTCTCCATCAGCAATAGGAATAATGGACCCTTTCCTGGTTTCAAAAAACTAGCTTGCAGCACTGGCATCAACATATCTTCATGTTCTAGGTAGGATCAGAGGCATCAAAAGCATCTGAAAAAATGCAGAGATCACTTACCTCCTTAAGATGATCTTTGGCAGCAGTACTGACCAAGAACTTGACAGTGTAGTCTTCTTGATGAGGAACCGCAAACATCACAGAGCTATTCGACGACAACACTGACTGTGGATCTCAGCAGGGTTACCAGCAGCAGCTTAGATTAGTGACATCAACACATTTCCCTCGGAGGTTGGAATCACTCATATCATCGATATAGTCCAATTGGATTAATCACATTAACATGATTCCCAACGGCAGCAGAGGTCACTAACAACAAGTTTGCCTCTGACTGCAGGGATTGTGAACAAAACCGTGGGATCTGTTGCTAAATAAACTTCGGTGACACTAACATTTAGTCACAGGGCAGAAGAAATTATGATTATACATCTCTTCTCCAGTGGACGGTAGACCATTGACATCACTAGCTCTTCTGATGGCAATTAGGTTCGTACACATTACATGTTCTTCAGCTCAGGATACATCCATGCATCAGGGACATCAAGAGAAATTACAGTGGCAGATAGGATCTCAGACATCAGTCTGATCTCCGAGGCCTGCACAGAAAAAAAAACACTTACCTCAATATGATCTCAGGCATCAGTATGGAACTGCGAATCCTTCAGCAGGTTCTCTGGCAGCAAATACAGATCAAGGACCTCATTAGTGTCTCCATCATCCATAGGAAAAATGGACTCCATCATGATTGCTGGTCACAGCAGGCAGCACTGGCATCAATATATCTTCAGGGTCAGGGTAGGATCACAGGTGTCAAGGGCACCCCATAACAGATCACTTATCTCCTCATAATCTAAGGCAGCAGTATGACCATGAACTTCACAGTAGACTCCTCTGGCTGAGGGATAACAGACATCACAGAACTCTTCAAAGATCACACTGACTGTGGAACTCAACATGGTTACCAGTAGCAGCACGGATGAGTGATGTCAACATCTTAACCGTGGCAGCTGGAATCACTGATTTCATCAATCTAATCCATGTGGGATTATTCACATTAACATGTTTCCCAAAGGTAGCAGGGATCTTTAACAAGAAGGTTGTCACTGACAGCACAGATTTTGGGCCAAACCATAGAGTCTGTTGCCAGGTAAACTTCAGTGATATCAGCATTGAGTCAGAGAACAAAAGTTATTATGTACATTCTTGTCTCCAGTGGCAGACTAGATCAGTGACAGCATTAGATCCTCTGGTGGCATTAGTATCTTATATACTTCATGTTCAATAGCTGAGTCAAAGACATCAAGAGAATTTTCCGTGGTACGTAGGATCTCAGATATCAGACTCACTTCCTGTGCCTGCTCAGAATACTTACCTCAATATATCCTTGGCCTCAGTATGGATGTTGTAATTCAGCAGATTCTCAAGCATCTATACAGATCTTGGCTATAATCATGGTCTCCATTAGTAATAGGAGCAGTGGAATCCATCATGATTGCTGGTCAAAGCTTGCAGTGTTGGACTCTAATATCTGCAGGTTCGAGGTAGGATCACAGGGATTAAAATCATCTCCATAAATAGGACAGAGCACTTGCCTCATTATGACCTTGGGTCACAGTACTGATCATGAAGTGAAGTTCACAACAGACTCTTCTCTTTTAGAAATCACAAACATCCCTGAGCTCTTCAAAAACAATATTGACTGTGGATATTAATGTGATTACTAGTGTCAGCATGAAAGAATGATGTTAATATCCTTCCCATGGCAGTTGGTATCACTGATGTCATCAATCTAGTCCATAGTGGCAGTAGGGATCATTGATATTGTGGTTTACTCTGGCAAAAGTGTTCTACGATATAACATGGTTTATTTGGCCGGGAAGCATCTTAGAATTCTAGACAGTTTCAGAGTGCAGATGAGACCATTTCTAGAAAACTCTCCTCTCTTGGTTTCATTCACCTTGACATCAAAATGGTTACATCTTGCAGCACACTTCTTATAAATGCAAGGTTTCTTTTGGCAGAAACATATAAAACTGGCATCAGTAATGATTGCATTGGCATGTGGAGACATTCATATTGATATCGTCCCAAGAGATAGCAGGGGTCAGATGTAACATGGGTATCCAAGGTGACCTCAATATATCATATAACATATAACTCCACATTTCCTTCGGATATTGTTGACATTGAACATCTCCATAGACTCAGCTGGCTTCAGGGATATTTGGCATTAAAAATCTTCCCAAATGTAACAAAGGCTATGACTTTCAACCTGGCTAATTGCAGCAGCATTAATGTTTGACATCATCATAGTTTCTGCAGGCATTTTGGTTTGGTGATATTGACATTGTCCCCAGGGCAGTATAGAACACTGGCATGGTTGTTTGGGCAGCATCACTCTTAAGCAATAATACGGGGTCTTTTTGCCAGGTATCTTTGAGTGACATTGGCATTGCATCAGAGGGCAGAAGTAATGATGGTCATAGACATCTTCACTACTGACAGGATAGATTTTTGGCATCACTAGCTCTTCTTGTGGCAGTTAGAAACCTGTATATTACATGGTCCACAGAGTGGCCTGCATACATTCATCTGAGACATTCACAGTATTTCCTCTGGCAGGTAGGATCATAGACATCAATCTGATCTTCAGTGACAGCTCAGAATAGTTATCTCAATATGATATTGACATTATATAGAACTGTAAATTCACTAGATTTCACAAGCAATAGAACAGATCATGATGATCACCAAATTCTCCATCAGCAATAGGAATAATGGACCCTTTCGTGGTTTCAAAAAACTAGCTTGTAGCACTGGCATCAACATATCTTCATGTTCTAGGTAGTATCGCAGGCATCAAAAGCATCTGAAAAAGTGCAGAGATCACTTACCTCCTTATGATGATCTTTGGCAGCAGTACTGACCAAGAACTTGACAGTGTAGTCTTCTTGATGAGGAACCGCAAACATCACAGAGCTATTCGACGACAACACTGACTGTGGATCTCAGCAGGGTTACCAGCAGCAGCTTAGATTAGTGACATCAACACATTTCCCTCGGAGGTTGGAATCACTCATATCATCGACATAGTCCAATTGGATTAATCACATTAACATGATTCCCAACGGCAGCAGAGGTCACTAACAACAAGTTTGCCTCTGACTGCAGGGGTTGTAAACAAAACCGTGGGATCTGTTGCTAAATAAACTTCAGTGACATTAACATTTAGTCACAGGGCAGAAGAAATTATGATTATACATCTCTTCTCCAGTGGATGGTAGACCATTGACATCACTAGCTCTTCTGATGGCAATTAGGTTCGTATACATTACATGTTCTTCAGCTCAGGATACATCCATGCATCAGGGACATCAAGAGAATTTACAGTGGCAGATAGGATCTCAGACATCAGTCTGATCTCCGCGGCCTGCACAGAAAAAAACACTTACCTCAATGTGATCGCAGGCATCAGTATGGAACTGCGAATCCTTCAGCAGGTTCTCTGGCAGCAAATACAGATCAAGGACCTCATTAGTGTCTCCATCATCCATAGGAAAAATGGACTCCACCATGATTGCTGGTCACAGCAGGCAGCACTGGCATCAATATATCTTCAGGGTCAGGGTAGGATCACAGGTGTCAAAGGCACCCCAGTAAGCATCACAGATCACTTATCTCCTTATAATCTAAGGCAGCAGTATGACCATGAACTTCACAGTAGACTCCTCTGACTGAGGTATAACAGACATCACAGAACTCTTCAAAGACCACACTGACTGTGGAACTCAACATGGTTACCAGTAGCAGCATGGATGAGTGATGTCAACACCTTAACCGTTGCAGCTGAAATCACTGATTTCATCAATGTTGTCCATATTGGATTAATCACCTTAACGTGTTGCTCAGTGGCAGCAGAGATCACTGAAAAGAAAGTTGCCTCTGGCAGTGTGGATTTTGGGTAATATAATGGTATCTGCTGACTGGTATACTTCAGTGACATCAGCACTGATTTAAAGAAAAGAAGTCATTATGTTCATTCTCATCTCCAGTGGCATATTAGATCAGTGGCTCACTACATCCTCTGGTCGCAGTAAGCACCTTATTGTATATTGTATATTGTATACAGCTGAGGCTCTTTGCACAAATTCGGGACATCGAGTATTTTCTTTGGTAGGTAGGACCTCAGATATTAGACTCATCTTCTCTGCTTACTCGGAATACTTACCTCAATATGACCTCAGGCATCAGCATGGACCTTAAAATTCAGCAGATTCTCAAGCATTCATACAGATCATGGCCATTATCAGGGTCTCCATTAACAATAGGAACAATGGACTCCATTGCTGATCACACCTTGAAGTTCTGGAATCAACGTATCTCCAGGTTTGAGGTAGAATCACTGGCACCAAAAGTATCTGCTGAAGCAAGAAAGATCACTTACCTTATGAACATATGCCATAGTACTGTTCATGAAATTCACACTCGAATCTTCTGTTTGAGGGATCACAAACATATCTGAGCTCTTCAAAGACAACATTGAGTGACTGTGGATCTTATTATAGTTACCAGTGTCA
Organism: Rattus norvegicus; assembly: GCF_021556685.1. Lineage (NCBI taxonomy): Eukaryota > Metazoa > Chordata > Mammalia > Rodentia > Muridae > Rattus > Rattus norvegicus. The sequence continues at coordinate 133,939,642 of NC_141554.1, read as the reverse complement.
GCATGAAGAAATTATGTCAATATCCTTCCCATGGCAGTTGGTATCACTGATGTCATCAATCTAGTCCATAGTGGCAGTAGGGATCACTCATATTATGGTTTACTCTGGCAACAATGATCTGGGATATATCGTGGTCTCCTTTTCCAGGAAGAGTCTTGGCCTTCTAGATCGTTTCAGAGAGGAGGTATTACCATTTATAGAAACCTCTTCTCTTCTGGCTGCATGCATCTTGACATCAAAATGATTCCTGCTGGCAGCACACTTCTCATACACAGAAAGCCTATTTGGTCAGAGGCATGGAAAACTAGCATCAGTAAAGTTTTCATTGACAGAGACACTCACCTCAATTTGTTCCCAAGAGGCAGAAGGCATCCCTGACATCATAGCAGCTCTTTGCCTTAAGTATTATTGACACACAATGGTGTCTGTTGCCATGATAACAGTGACCTCAACATAACATATATCATAACATATAACTTCATATGAGCTTACTCAGCATTAATTGGGTGGAACTTCAATGTGGATTCTGCTGGACTTAGGGATATTTGACATTAACAATCTCTTCAGAAGCAAATACCGACTATAGGTTTTAGTACTTACATGTGCATAGTCCCATGAGGCACTATTGAACATGAAGTTCAACATGGACTCAGTTGTCAGGGATCATGGATATTAACAGATACTCCATTTACATCAAGAAATATTGACATCAACATCCTTGGTTGGTTGTTTTGAGCATTTATCTGTTGCATCAACTTATTTTCAGGTTGTAGTACAGATCAGGGATATCAACGTAGATCCCCTCAATAACATAGATCAGGTATTTCAACATGGCCTTAAGCAGTAATGTTGAAAAAGATCTTCACATTTTCTCTTCTGGCAATATCAACAAAGTCTCATGGTGTGACATGGATCATGACCATCAACAAGATTCCTGTTGAAAACATGGAATACTGATGTCAACATGGTCTTGGAAGGCAGTACAGATCAATGATATGATCATAATGGCCAGAGGCAGTAGGAAACATGCATGTATTTCATGTTATTTAACATACATATTACCTCATTTTTACGTATATTTGTTATTGTTATAATTGCCAGGAAATACTTTTAAATGATAAAATAGCAAAACAAAATATAATATAAACATACAACATATAACTTTGTATCATCATATATTAAATAGTAATCCTTTCAATCATTTGAAACCTTTTTCTGATATCTAAAAACTATAAATTTTTAAGTAACTTCTCTCATTTAACTGATGAAATATATATACACACACACACACACACAACATATATATATATATATATATATATTCTTTTCTACCCTTCCATGTCTTCACAATCCACACATGTACACATAATCTTTAATTCCTTGAGATGACCATAATTTGGACTTCATCCTTGGGGATAATTTCAACATTACCCTTGGTTTCCAATGACAGCTGACAGTAAAATCTATAGGTTTTATGTACAGAAAAGGACAGTAAAATAGAATATCAAAAATTTTAATTTATACCATTGAAACACCTTTTTATTAATGGCAATAATCATAAAAATATAATTGCCTTTCAAATTCATCTTAAAGTGTGTGGTCAATTTTTACTTAAATTTGATATTGAGCACCTGAGGGAATGGGAGCTATTGACAGGAAACTGGGAAGGGGAGTAACATTTGAAATATAAGTAAACAAATATATCTAATAAATAATTAAAAAAAGAAAGATAAGTTATGTGAGAGTATGGCAGTCTGTGTTAAGGCAGCTCATTATCTAATAACCTTAATAACTGAGAACAATGCAAAAGTGCTTACCTATATATAGCCTACATATTACTAGAAGCCACTAAATTCCAGAGGGTTGCAAGGAACTTTGTCTCCACACTTTTTATTATTATTTGCCTCTTTCTCAACATATAAACTAAAAAGTAATAAAATACTGAATATATAAAGTTATTGTTTTTAATTTTCTAAAATTTCTATCCTTAGAATTTAAAACAGATATGTCTAGGTATTAATATTAGTAATAACAAAATACTAAAATTTGTTTATTTAGTATTTTGTTTTATTAATTTTATTAAGTTGAAACATGCTTAAAAATATATCACTAGCTGGATATAGATGCTAATTTTTACTTAGGTAATCTATTAGATATTTCTGCTTTTCAGGTAATTCTTTTGTTCCACTTCTAATTTCTTAGGTGGTCCTGCACTCATATATAACCATATTTCATGCTTTATAATTAATAAGCTTCATTTATTTTCCTTTTCATTTTGTTTTTCATGGTCCCGTACTTTTTTTAAAGTTCATTTCTGGCAGTGTTCCCAATTTTCTCTATTAATGTCTCAAATGCTATACTACACTACATCAAAATTTTCTCCTATATGTCAAATATTTACATTTATGTTGAGAAATGCTAGGAAAGAAGGTAATAGGTGAGACTGCTTCTTACAGGGAAAAGCCAAAGGATTCAGAGAGAACTGACAAAATTTTCAATGATGAAATAGGACATTTCTTATGACAAGATCTTTCTCTTTATGGGTGAATTGCAGTACAGAATTTAAGAATTATTCATGTAACTATGGCGAGCACAACAATCATCTTAGAAATAAAATGGTTTTTAACTCCATTTCTCATTCAAAAATTCACAGTGCAATGAGAAAAATAAATCAAGGATTTTTGTATTTAATAACTGACTAACAAATTTGAATTATTTCAAATTTAATTATTCAATTGTTTCAAAACTTCTAGAAGTCAAATAACCCGGTGTTCTTACATCATTTGCAAGAAAGTAATTGTATGAAAGTATATCTTATTATTATTTATAGCTCAAAATTTAAGCATTGTTATTTCATTATATTTTGGGTACTGTTATATTTAGTGACATGTCATTTTAATTATCAATTAATTAGTTTAAACAAAGTAACAGTTGAATCATGAGAGTTCCTAAAAGGTAATTTTTTTCAAGTGTCTATGGCAATCAGACTCAGATCTGTGATTTCTAGATCTTTGAATTTTTTTGAAAACCACACAAATTTGTTATCCTTCTATTTTGTAGAAAACAGAAGTATTATCTCTATCACATAGAATTGTTATGAAAATTAATTATAATGTAAACATTTATAAGGCATATTTTATAATACCTAATATGATAATTAGAATCAATTAGTTAACTAATTGCAACTTAGGGATCAAGTTATGAGCATACCTATAATAAATTAAGAATAAATTAACAATAATCTCATTCTAAATTAAGAATAACTTAGAGATTGCCTGTGCAGAAACAACTTGACTGTTACTTGATACAGGAAAGCCCATCTTAATTGTTTTTAGGATCATTGACTGGTCCAGATATCCTGGATTACATAAAATGGAGACAGCAAGCTGAAAATGTATTAATACATTGTCCTCCACTCATTACTCTTTGATATCATGAAATTTTTGAAGCTAACACTACTGTGACTTCCCTGTCACAGTAACAGTAACCTAAAGTTAGGGACCAAACAGATTTTGGCTCTCAAAAAACACAAAAGTCACGTTTGTCAGAATATTTTATTACAGTAGTAGGGGAAGAAACAAAAGCATCTATCTCCTGTTAAGGAAATTATAAGGATTTTTGTTTTTAGGTGTGCTAAACCTTATTATTCCTTGCTATATAACTAAACACTCAACATTCTGCAAATATTTCTGAATAATATTCATTGTTGCTATGTTCACAATAACTAAGAAGTAGAAATAACAAATGTCCTAACTGATGATTGGACATGGGGTCCATATACAGTATGGAGTAATATTCATCTGTCAAAAATGCAGTTGGGAAATCTGCAGGTATATAAATTAAATATAAGAATTATACTGAGATAATCTAGAAAATAAAACAGAAATGCTGCATGTTCTTTCTCATCAGAGGCTCCTAACTCTCAATATTTCAATGTAAGTATATAACTTGAAGAAACATCAGAACCAGGATAGTAAAAAGAGACCATTGGTGGGTTAGTAGTCAGAGAGCAATAGACTGGGCAACAGCAGGTTACAAGTGAACTGAAGGGGCTGCCGCTGCAGAGAGCCCCTGGGCAGCACCCCACGAGCGAACCTGAGCCTCGGGACCACAGGTAAGACCAAATTTTCTGCTGCAAGAAAGCTGCCTGGTGAGCTTGGGACACGGAAGCAGAATTTCTCTAGGAGGCACGGTCTGTGTTTACCGGAAGTCCCACACCCGCGGATCCCGGCCCGCAGCAGCTCTCTGCTCCCAGACCCGGTGAGAGAGAGACCCAACCGCCTGGTCAGGTGGGCACTCCTGAGGCTGCAGAGCGGAAGAGACCACCAACACTGCTCACCCCTGCCCACATCCCTGGCCCAAGAGGAAACTGTATAAGGCCTCTGGGCTCCCGTGGGGGAGGGCCCAGGAGCGGCAGGACTTCTGCGCCTGAGACACCGCCGGAACCTGAAAGAAACAGACCGGATAAACAGTTCTCTGCACCCAAATCCCGTGGGAGGGAGAGCTAAACCTTCAGAGAGGCAGACAAGCCTGGGAAACCAGAAGAGACTGCTCCCTGCACACACATCTCGGACGCCAGAGGAAAAAGCCAAAGACCATCTGGAACCCTGGTGCACTGAAGCTCCCGGAAGGGGCGGCACAGGTCTTCCTGGTTGCTGCCGCTGCAGAGAGCCCCTGGGCAGCACCCCACGAGCGAACCTGAGCCTCGGGACCACAGGTAAGACCAAATTTTCTGCTGCAAGAAAGCTGCCTGGTGAACTCAAGACACAGGCCCACAGGAACAGCTGAAGACCTATAGAGAGGAAAAACTACACGCCCGAAAGCAGAACACACTGTCCCCATAACTGACTGAAAGAGAGGAAAACAGGTCTACAGCACTCCTGACACACAGGCTTATAGGTCAGTCTAGCCACTGTCAGAAATAGCAGAACAAAGTAACACTAGAGATAATCTGATGGCGAGAGGCAAGCGCAGGAACCCAAGCAACAGAAACCAAGACTGCATGCCATCCTCGGAGCCCAATTCTCCCACCAAAACAAACATGGAATATCCAAACACACCAGAAAAGCAAGATCTAGTTTCAAAATCATATTTGATCATGATGCTGGAGGACTTCAAGAAAGACATGAACACACTTAGGGAAACACAGGAAATCATTAGTAAACAAGTAGAAGCCTACAGAGAGGAATGGCAAAAATCCCTGAAAGAATTCCAGGAAAACACAATCAAACAGATGAAGGAATTAAAAATGGAAATAGAAGCAATCAAGAAAGAACACATGGAAACAACCCTGGATATAGAAAACCAAAAGAAGAGACAAGGAGCTGTAGATACAAGCTTCACCAACAGAATACAAGAGATGGAAGAGAGAATCTCAGGAGCAGAAGATTCCATAGAAATCATTGACTCAACTGTCAAAGATAATGTAAAGCGGAAAAAGCTACTGGTCCAAAACATACAGGAAATCCAGGACTCAATGAGAAGATCAAACCTAAGGATAATAGGTATAGAAGAGAGTGAAGACTCCCAGCTCAAAGGACCAGTAAATATCTTCAACAAAATCATAGAAGAAAACTTCCCTAACCTAAAAAAAGAGATACCCATAGGCATACAAGAAGCCTACAGAACTCCAAATAGATTGGACCAGAAAAGAAACACCTCCCGTCACATAATTGTCAAAACACCAAACGCACAAAATAAAGAAAGAATATTAAAAGCAGTAAGGGAAAAAGGTCAAGTAACATATAAAGGGAGACCTATCAGAATCACACCAGACTTCTCGCCAGAAACTATGAAGGCCAGAAGATCCTGGACTGATGTCATACAGACCCTAAGAGAACACAAATGCCAGCCCAGGTTACTGTATCCAGCAAAACTCTCAATTAACATTGATGGAGAAACCAAGATATTCCATGACAAAACCAAATTTACACAATATCTTTCTACAAATCCAGCACTACAAAGGATAATAAATGGTAAAGCCCAACATAAGGAGGCAAGCTATACCCTAGAAGAAGCAAGAAACTAATCGTCTTGGCAACAAAACAAAGAGAATGAAAGCACACAAACATAACCTCACATCCAAATATGAATATAAAGGGAAGCAATAATCACTACTCCTTAATATCTCTCAATATCAATGGCCTCAACTCCCCAATAAAAAGACATAGATTAACAAACTGGATACGCAACGAGGACCCTGCATTCTGCTGCCTACAGGAAACACACCTCAGAGACAAAGACAGACACTACCTCAGAGTGAAAGGCTGGAAAACAACTTTCCAAGCAAATGGTCAGAAGAAGCAAGCTGGAGTAGCCATTCTAATATCAAATAAAATCAATTTCCAACTAAAAGTCATCAAAAAAGATAAGGAAGGACACTTCATATTCATCAAAGGAAAAATCCACCAAGATGAACTCTCAATCCTAAATATCTATGCCCCAAATACAAGGGCACCTACATACGTAAAAGAAACCTTACTAAAGCTCAAAACACACATTGCACCTCACACAATAATACTGGGAGATTTCAACACCCCACTCTCATCAAAGGACAGATCATGGAATCAGAAATTAAACAGTGATGTCGACAGACTAAGAGAAGTCATGAGCCAAATGGACTTAACGGATATTTATAGAACATTCTATCCTAAAGCAAAAGGATATACCTTCTTCTCAGCTCCTCATGGTACTTTCTCCAAAATTGACCATATAATCGGTCAAAAAACGGGCCTCAACAGGGACAGAAAGATAGAAATAATCCCATGCGTGCTATCGGACCACCACGGCCTAAAACTGGTCTTCAATAACAATAAGGGAAGAATGCCCACATATACGTGGAAATTGAACAATGCTCTACTCAATGATAACCTGGTCAAGGAAGAAATAAAGAAAGAAATTAAAAACTTTTTAGAATTTAATGAAAATGAAGATACAACATACTCAAACTTATGGGACACAATGAAAGCTGTGCTAAGAGGAAAACTCAGAGCGCTGAGTGCCTGCAGAAAGAAACAGGAAAGAGCATATGTCAGCAGCTTGACAGCACACCTAAAAGCTCTAGAACAAAAAGAAGCAAATACACCCAGGAGGAGTAGAAGGCAGGAAATAATCAAACTCAGAGCTGAAATCAACCAAGTAGAAACAAAAAGGACCATAGAAAGAATCAACAGGACCAAAAGTTGGTTCTTTGAGAAAATCAACAAGATAGATAAACCCTTAGCCAGACTAACGAGAGGACACAGAGAGTGCGTCCAAATTAACAAAATCAGAAATGAAAAGGGAGACATAACTACAGATTCAGAGGAAATTCAAAAAATCATCAGATCTTACTATAAAAACCTATATTCAACAAAATTTGAAAATCTCCAGGAAATGGACAATTTCCTAGACAGATACCAGGTATCAAAGTTAAATCAGGAACAGATAAACCAGTTAAACAACCCCATAACTCCTAAGGAAATAGAAGCAGTCATTAAAGGTCTCCCAACCAAAAAGAGCCCAGGTCCAGACGGGTTTAGTGCAGAATTCTATCAAACCTTCATAGAAGACCTCATACCAATATTATCCAAACTATTCCACAAAATTGAAACAGATGGAGCCCTACCGAATTCCTTCTACGAATCTACAATTACTCTTATACCTAAACCACACAAAGACACAACAAAGAAAGAGAACTTCAGACCAATTTCCCTTATGAACATCGACGCAAAAATACTCAATAAAATTCTGGCAAACCGAATTCAAGAGCACATCAAAACAATCATCCACCATGATCAAGTAGGCTTCATCCCAGGCATGCAGGGATGGTTTAATATACGGAAAACCATCAACGTGATCCATTATATAAACAAACTGAAAGAACAGAACCACATGATCATTTCATTAGATGCTGAGAAAGCATTTGACAAAATTCAACACCCCTTCATGATAAAAGTCCTGGAAAGAATAGGAATTCAAGGCCCATACCTCAACATAGTAAAAGCCATATACAGCAAACCAGTTGCTAACATTAAACTAAATGGAGAGAAACTTGAAGCAATCCCACTAAAATCAGGGACTAGACAAGGCTGCCCACTCTCTCCCTACTTATTCAATATAGTTCTTGAAGTTCTAGCCAGAGCAATCAGACAACAAAAGGAGATCAAAGGGATACAGATCGGAAAAGAAGAGGTCAAAATATCACTATTTGCAGATGATATGATAGTATATTTAAGTGATCCCAAAAGTTCCACCAGAGAAATACTAAAGCTGATAAACAACTTCAGCAAAGTGGCTGGGTATAAAATTAACTCAAATAAATCAGTTGCCTTCCTCTATACAAAAGAGAAACAAGCTGAGAAAGAAATTAGGGAAACGACACCCTTCATAATAGACCCAAATAATATAAAGTACCTCGGTGTGACTTTAACCAAGCAATTAAAAGATCTGTACAATAAGAACTTCAAGACACTGAAGAAAGAAATTGAAGAAGACCTCAGAAGATGGAAAGATCTCCCATGCTCATGGATTGGCAGGATTAATATAGTAAAAATGGCCATTTTACCAAAAGCAATCTACAGATTCAATGCAATCCCCATAAAAATACCAATCCAATTCTTCAAAGAGTTAGACAGAACAATTTGCAAATTCATCTGGAATAACAAAAAACCCAGGATAGCTAAAGCTATCCTCAACAATAAAAGGACTTCAGGGGGAATCACTATCCCTGAACTCAAGCAGTATTACAGAGCAATAGTGATAAAAACTGCATGGTATTGGTACAGAGACAGACAGATAGACCAATGGAATAGAATTGAAGACCCAGAAATGAACCCACACACCTATGGTCACTTGATTTTTGACAAAGGAGCCAAAACCATCCAATGGAAAAAAGATAGCATTTTCAGCAAATGGTGCTGGTTCAACTGGAGGGCAACATGTAGAAGAATGCAGATCGATCCATGCTTATCACCCTGTACAAAGCTTAAATCGAAGTGGATCAAGGACCTCCACATCAAAGCAGACACACTCAAACTAATAGAAGAAAAACTAGGGAAGCATCTGGAACACATGGGCACTGGAAAAAATTTCCTGAACAAAACACCAATGGCTTATGCTCTAAGATCAAGAATTGACAAATGGGATCTCATAAAACTGCAAAGCTTCTGTAAGGCAAAGGACACTGTGGTTAGGACAAAACGGCAACCAACAGATTGGGAAAAGATCTTTACCAACCCTACAACAGATAGAGGCCTTATATCCAAAATATACAAAGAACTCAAGAAGTTAGACCGCAGGGAAACAAATAACCCTATTAAAAAATGGGGTTCAGAGCTAAACAAAGAATTCACAGCTGAGGAATACCGAATGGCTGAGAAACACCTAAAGAAATGTTCAACATCTTTAGTCATAAGGGAAATGCAAATCAAAACAACCCTGAGATTTCACCTCACACCAGTGCGATTGGCTAAGATCAAAAACTCAGGTGACAGCAGATGCTGGCGAGGTTGTGGAGAAAGAGGAACACTCCTCCATTGTTGGTGGGATTGCAGACTGGTAAAACCATTCTGGAAATCAGTCTGGAGGTTCCTCAGAAAATTGGACATTGAACTGCCTGAGGATCCAGCTATACCTCTCTTGGGCATATACCCAAAAGATGCCTCAACATATAAAAGAGACACGTGCTCCACTATGTTCATCGCAGCCTTATTTATAATAGCCAGAAAATGGAAAGAACCCAGATGCCCTTCAACAGAGGAATGGATACAGAAAATGTGGTACATCTACACAATGGAATACTACTCAGCTATCAAAAACAACGAGTTTATGAAATTCGTAGGCAAATGGTTGGAACTGGAAAATATCATCCTGAGTGAACTAACCCAATCACAGAAAGACATACATGGTATGCACTCATTCATAAGTGGCTATTAGCCCAAATGCTTGAATTACCCTAGATCCCTAGAACAAACGAAACTCAAGACGGATGATCAAAATGTGAATGCTTCACTCCTTCTTTAAATGAGGAAAAAGAATACCCTTGGCAGGGAAGGGAGAGGCAAAGATTAAAACAGAGACTGAAGGAACACCCATTCAGAGCCTGCCCCACATTTGGCCCATACATATACAGCCACCCAATTGGACTAGATGGATGAAGCAAAGAAGTGCAGACCGACAGGAGCCGGATGTAGATCGCTCCTGAGAGACACAGCCAGAATACAGCAAATACAGAGGCGAATGCCAGCAGCAAACCACTGAACTGAGAATAGGTCCCCTATTGAAGGAATCAGAGAAAGAACTGGAAGAGCTTGAAGGGGCTCGAGACCCCAAAAGTACAACAATGCCAAGCAACCAGAGCTTCCAGGGAATAAACCACTACCTAAAGACTATACATGGACTGACCCTGGACTCTGACCCCATAGGTAGCAATGAATATCCTAGTAAGAGCACCAGTGGAAGGGGAAGCCCTGGGTCCTGCTAAGACTGAACCCCCAGTGAACTAGTCTATGGGGGGAGGGCGGCAATGGTGGGAGGGTTGGGAGGGGAACACCCATAAGGAAGGGGAGGGGGGAGGGGGATGTTTGCCCGGAAACCGGGAAAGGGAATAACACTCGAAATGTATATAAGAAATACTCAAGTTAATAAAAAATAAAAAAAAAAAAAAAAAAACAAGTGAACTGAAGGAGGACATAGAATAGTCGGGTTCCAATTAAGGAGAGATCTAAATACAGAAGGAGAGAAAAGGGTAAGATGATCTAAGGATGTCAGAAAAAGTTGTAAGAAGTTACACTATTAAGTAGCGAAATTAATACATATGTATGTGTGTGTGTGTTGTAAATAAATAAATAAATATACATAGTTTAAGTAAAACTTTCCACTTTTAATTTATATGAAAGCCAATGTACATATTTATTTGTTTCTTTTTTTCTAATTACATAACAGTACAGCTAAACATTATACAATGTGTGATATGTTTTCATGTGGATGTTTAGTGCCTCTCTATCAATCTAGCCCAATATAATAGTATTAAGTTCTCCCCTGTGGCTTATGACCTCCTGCGTTATGGGTTTGTGTGTTTGTTTGTTTTTTTTTCAAATTTGCATTATGTAGCATAGCTCCTCTCTTGTATAGTGGGCCTTGAGGATGTATGGCAGCAAGTGTCAGGAATAGTAAAACGAGTAGGGAGTTGAGAGTTCTTATCTTTTACAAGCACAAAAAAGGGAACTAAATTGGAACATGTGCAAGGCTACTAATTCTCCAAGCCTGCCTCCTGTAACATACTTCTTCCAGCATCACCATAACAATGACACCTTCCCAAAGGCTAGCACATGAAGGGGATAAAGTGTTGAAATGCCTAACCCTATAGGAGACATTTCTTACTTAAATCACCGGCAGTTACTTCTGTTGGGATGTGTATGGTCCATATCCCTAGAAATATAATTTTCCTTCTCCCAATAGTGGCTATAAGGAAGGGTTTAATTTTCTTAGCTTGCAGTGGGGTTTTCTAAAGATTTCCCTTAGAGGCTGGAATTTGTCTAGCCTGACCTTGTACTGATCTTGTGCATATAGTTTTAGCCACTATCATTTCACATGTAGAAATGTCTTTTTGTGTCTGGAAAGAGACTTTCTCTGTAGTCATTCACTACCTTTGGTTCTTACAGGCTTTCAACAATCTCCTCCAAGGTAACCTCTGAACCTTGAGAGGAGGGGGTGCTGTTGTGGTTTAAGTAAGAAATAACCCCCTTAATATTTAGAATTTTAACTCTTAGTCCCAAATGGTTAGTGTTACTTGCAGGGCTGGGCTTAGTGTTAGGAACAAGTATATATCATCACAGGTAGAAACTCAGAGCTAATATCACCTCACTATGTCCAGTTTATTCTGTTTCCTGCTTTCCAATCAAGACATGAGCACTCATTATCCCTACCTAGCCTGTAGAAGCAAATGGACCTAAAGCCCGCTGCTTTAGCTATTCTAATATCCAACAAAAATGTTTTCAAACCAAAACTAATTACAAGAGACAAGGACCCTTCATATCCATCAAAGAAAAGATCCACCAAGGTAATATTCTAATTCTTAGAATTTATTCCCCAAATGAAAAGGCACCCACATTTGTAAGGAAAATGAATAGTAGTAAAGCTAAAATTATACATTGATAGTGGGAGACTTCCTATCTCATTCACAACAATGAACACATCATCCACACAAAATTTAAATGGAGAAATACTGGAGCTAGCAGACATTATGAATCAAAAAGTAATAACATACATCTATAGAACATTTCACTCGAACACAAAAGAATGGAACTTCTTAGTACCTCATAGAACATTCTCCAAGATTAACCACATAGTCATAAACTAAATCTCAACAGATCCAAGAAAATTGGAATAATTTCCTGTGTCCTATCTGATTACCACAGATGAAATGTTAATTTAAACAACAATAGAAACAACAGAAAGCCTACAATCTTACAGTAAATAAACAAACTTCCTGCTGAATGACTGCTGGGTAAGGACAAAAGTAAAGAAAGAAATTAAAGACCTTCTAGAATTCGATGATAGTGGATGTCCAACATACCTAAAACTTATGGAACACAGTGAAAGTGGTGCTAAAGGGAAATTTCATAGCACTAAGTTATACATAAATAAATTGGAGAGGTCACAGCTAGAAATTAACAGCACACCTGAGGGCTCTATAACAAAAAGGAACAAACATGCTGTAGGGAAGTAGATGGCAGAAAATATTCAAACAGAGTACTGAAATCAATGAATTGGAAGCATAAGAATACAAAGAATTAAAACAACTAAATACCAGTTTTTGAGAAAATCTACAAAACAGACATGTTCTTAGCCAAACTAACTAAAAGAGAAAGTGAATATTCAAATTAACCAAATCAGAGATAAAAAGAGGGGGACCTAACAAAAAACAAAGAAACCTGTGCTTGATCAGATTTTTCAATCTTTAAAAGAAATAAATAATTTAATGGATAGATATCACTTACCAAAGTTAAATAATGATTAGATAAGCAATTTAAACAGACCGATAAACTCTAAGGAAATAGAAGCAGTCGTTAATAGTGTAACAACAATAAAAGACCAAGCAAGATATTTTAGTGCAGATTTTTACCAGACTTCCAAAGAAGAAATAATGCCAATACTACTCAAAATTCTTCACAAAATACAAACAAGTATAATATTTCCTAATTCATTTTATAAGGCTACAGTCACCCTGACACACAAATCACACAGAGATTCAACAAAGAAAGAGAATTACAGACCAATTTTCCTCATTAACATGAATGTAAAAATACTCATAGTAAAATATTCACAAAGCAAAAATACATCAATACAATTAATTATGCATTATGATCAACTATGCCTTATCCCAACGATGCAGAGGTGGGTCAACATACAAAAATCACAAATGCAATCCATCATATAAACAAACTGAATAAAAAAAAACCCTGCATGATAATATCATTAGATTCCAAAAAGCCTTTGAAAAAGATCCAACACTCTTCATGATGATAGTCTGGGAAAAATTGGGAATACAAGGGTCATGTCTAAATATAATAAAGACAATTTACAGGATGCCAATTGGCAAACTCAAATGAAAAATTGTGTCAATGTCATCACAATCAGGAACAAGTAAAGGCTGTCTATTCTCTCATTCCAAATCAATATGTTAATTGATATTTTAGCAAAGGAAATAAGAAATCTGAAGGAGACCAAGGGGATACAAATTGGAAATGAAGATAAAGTATTGCTTATTGCAGTCAATATGATAGTATACATCAGTGATCCCCAGAATTCTATCAGGGATCCACTAGACTGATAAGCATCTTTAGTGAAGTGGTTGGATTTAAGATTAACGACAACAACCAAAGTGGTAAGTAGCCTTTGTATATGCAAACATACTGAGAAAGAAATTAGGGAAATAACACCCTTTATGAGAGCTACAAATAATATAAAAATTGTTGGTATAATTCTAAGCAACAAAATGAACAACTTATATAGCAAAAACTTCAAGTCTTTGAAGAAGAAATTGATGCATTGGTCAGATTAATGTCATAAAAAATTGTCATCCTGACAAAAGCAATCTACAGATGCAAAACAATTGACACCAAAATTCTAACACAAATCTTTACAGGTCTTGAAAGGACAACACTCAGCTTCATATGAAAAAACAAAACAAACAATAGAAGATAGCCACAACAATCCTGTATAACAAATGAACATCTAGAATACTTTTTCTTGATTTCAAATTCTACTACAGAGCAATGGTAATAAAATCTGCAGGGTACAGGCATAAAAACATTCAAGTTGATCAATGGAATTAAATTGAAGACTAAACAGAAATCCATACATCTATGGAACCTGGTTTTTAATAAATAGCCAAAAATACACATTGGAAAAAAGAGAGCATCTTCAACAAATGGTGCTGGTATAACTGAATATCAACATATAGAAAAATAAAAATTGATCCATACCTATCACCCTAGGCAAAACTTAAGTCCAAGGAGATCAAATACATCAACATAAAACCAGATACACTTAACCGAATCAAGGAAAGTGGGGATTAATCTGGCACAGGGGATAACTTTCTGAACAGCACACCTATAGCATAGTCACTAGGTACAACAATCCATAAATGAGAACTCATGAAACTGAAAAACTTCTTTAAGGCAGAGAACACCAACCAAGAGACAAGGATGGTATCCCACTGAATGGGAAAAGATTTTCACCAATCCCAAAACTGACTGAGTTCTAATATCCAAAATATATAAAGAATTCAAGAAACTATTGACAAACCTAATAATCCAATTAAAAATGGGTTACATATCTAAATAGAGAATTCTCAATAGAGGATTTCAAATGGCAAAAAATACTTTTAAAAATGTTCAAAATCTTTATCCATTAGGGAAATGCAATTTAGAGCTACTTCGTGATTACATCTTATACCTATCAGAAAGCCTAAGATCAAAACCCAAGGAGTTGCACATGGTGGCAAGGATTTGAAAATTGAGAAACGCTTTTCATCTACTGCTGGTAGAAGTGCAAACTAATACAGTCACTATGAAAATCAACATGATGTTTCTTCAGCAAATTAGAAATTGTTCAACCTCAAGACACAACTATATCACTTTTGAGCATATGCCCAAAACACTCTAGTATACCACAAGGACAGCTGTTCAAGCATCTTTATTGCATCTTTACTCATTAATGGCAGAAACTATTAAAAACCTAGATGTCCCTCAACTAAAGAATGGATAAAAAATATTGGCACATTTACAAAATGAAATAACTACTCCGTCGTTAAAAACAATGACATCTTTAAATGTGCACACAAATGGACAGAACTAGTGATTATACTGAGTGATGTAGCCCAATAACAGAAAGAAAAACATGGCATGTACTCACTTATAAGTAAACATTAGCTGTTAAGTAAAGAACAATAATGCTTCAGTCCTCAGACCCAGGGATCCTAAGTAAAACAAGGAGGGCTTACTGGGACGAGAGGATTTATGGTTCTTCTTAGGAAGTTGAAATTGAATAGATTTTGTAGGTGGATTTGAGGAAGGTGAGGATGAAAAGAGGAGGAATAAGTCAGTAACATGGAAAGCTGGAGAGATGGAGTACTGAGAGAGATGAGTTGAGAACGATTTTGGAGGTGAAAATGTAATTAAAATTCACTAGAATCTATATGAGTAATTCTAGGAAAGTCTCCTGGTAATGGCAGATATGAAGCCTGAACTGGTCATATTCTATAGCCAGGCAAACTTCTTAGCAGTGGATTTGGGAAATAAACCCAGTCACAAAATCTTTGGCCTACACTCTGTCCTGACTACAAAATGTGTTCACTAAGGGAGGCCCAGTCATTTAGGAGTGACCAACATATGACTAGTCCAAATTAAAACTCATGACACAAGAGGAAGCTCATGCCTGACACTGTTTAGATGGCCAGAAGTTAGAGACAGAGTAGCTCAGAAACCAAAGATACAATCAAATATGTATAGCAAAAAAGTCAATGAAATAATTTCTAATGGTATTGGGCTATATTCCTTGATTGGCACCTAGTCCAAATGTCATCAGAGAGGCCTCATCCAGCAACCAAAGGAAACAAATGGAGTGACACATAGCAAACATTAGGAAGAACAAGAGGATACCCACAGAAGAGGGGGAGAAAGGATTGTAGAAGCTAGAGGGCATGAAGAAACTACTATAACACACACCCCACAATCAACTAAGCAGAAACTGAAGGGAAAAAATGGACACTCTATGGGTCTGAGCTAGATCCTCTGAATATACCTTATAATATTGTGTAGCTTGGAGTTCTTTGGTACTCACAGCAATTGAGATTTTGGTTGTCTCTGACTTATACCTGTACCTGGGACCCACTTCTTCCTACTTGGTGCCCATGTCCAGATGTGATATGAGGGTTTCTCCCTAGTCTTATTATATTTTGTTAGGCCATATTCATTGATATCCTTATGAGACCTCCATTATTTTGAAGGGAAATAGAGGAGGACTTGATCTGGGGGAAAGGAAGTGTGGTGAGAGACTGACAGTAGTAGAGGGATGTGAAACTATAGTTTAATATGATGTATGAGAGAAGAATAAAAAATCAAGCAAACAAACAAACGAAAAATCTGAGACATCTGGTATAACAGGGGACATTGTAGTGTAGATGTAATAAAAATATACTATACATATGTATCAAATTCTGAAGGATCATATACATTTTTAAGAATGAAAAATGTTCAAGTAAGGTAAAAATCATCATTGAAGGTAATCTTAAATCAATTTTTGGAAGTCATATTCATTCATATTTTTATCAAAATGGATTATTGCTATTCCCCTGTGGAATGATGGATGTGATTTTCTTGTCTTCACAATTATAAAACAGTTAAAATGATTATCATTAAATCAGAATTAAAATAATATTATATTAAATATTGGCATTAAGCTGATTGATTAAACATTAAAAGTTCAGGGACCTATGTATTCTAAAATTTAGATAAAAGAAACATTAACATAAAAAAGTTAAATAGACATGAAAAAATATGTTAGTAAAAGCATAATTGAGTTGAAGAGGAAAACCGCAAAAGGTAACAAAAAACAACAGAGATTAATTTTCTTACTGCTTTCCAATTTTAAAATAGATTATGATCTCTTAACACTATAAAGAATAAAGGCAATGTAGTCAAGTATAAATAAAATGAAAATTATGGAAATGACATAATTAAAATATGCACTTATATAATACTTAACGTAAACCTACTTGCTTTGAAAGTAATATTAATATTTTTTGTAACATTTTACAAATTCAAAAATTAACAATTAAACTCAAATTATTCTACTGCTATTTTAAAAGAACAAAGAACAACATCTAAAGGGCAAGGTGCAGCCTACAAAATGGGAAAAGATTTTTATTAACTCCACATCCAATAAAGGTGTAAGATCCAAAACACAGAAAGGACTCAAGAAATGAGATATTAATAAACAAATATAAATTATAAATTGGGTTTCATATCTAAACGGATTATTATCACAACAATAATCTCAAGTGCCTGTGAGACAATTGAAGAAATTGTCAATCCTTAGCCATCAGGGAAATGCAAATCAAAACTAAAATTCCATATTATACATGTAAGAATTGCTAAGAAAAATAATACAAGTAACAGCTCATGCTGTTGAGGATGTAGAGCTGGTAGGAGTGAAAATTTTTACACCCACTATAGAAATTAATATGCAGGTTCCTCCAAAAACTGGAAACTGATCTAACTCAGGACCAACTTATAATTCTCTTTGGCATAATCCCAAAGGACACTTGATTATGCTACAAGGACACTTGCTTAACTATGTTCATTGTGAATGTATTCATAATAGACAGGAACTGGAAATACCCAATATATTGCTCAACTGATGACTGGACAAAGAGAATGTGGTACATTTACATAATGGAGTATTACTCGGTGGTTAAAAATGATAACATGAAATTTAATGGCAAATCAACGGAACTAGAAAAGATTCTGGGTTAAATAAAGTAGAATAGATTATTCTGAGTTAGATAACCCACACCTAGAAATGCATACATTGTATAGATTCACTTATAAGTGGATGTTAGGTTTCAAGTAATTGATAATCAAGCTAAAATGCATAGACACAGACAGTATAGTTAGGAAAAGAGGAAGGATATAGGAGGGAACCATGGATCTCTCTGGGAAGAGGAAATAGAATAGAGTCTATGGGTAAGCTTAGAGCAAGAGGAAATAGGAGTTGTATGATGTGGGTGGATGAATGTGGGGATCAGTGTCAGAGAAGACAGCGGAAATCAGGGGACCAGAAGTGGGGAAACCTAGGGCACTGAAAATTTTCTGGAATCTATGACTGTGACCTTAGAGAGAGATCCTAGTGGTGGAACATAAAGAGTTTGCTGACTAACTTTTGTAGCCAGGCAACATTGCCAGTGGTAGGAGTAGCTTATATCTGATTGAGTTATGGTCAAGAAGATCCAGTAGAGATCCCTAAAGAATCAAAGCTGATGCAGGTTCCCTCTGTAAAATAAAAGAGGGCTCCATCATCAAGGAAAACTTCCATGTAGCTCATTGAATATAGAGAGGTCAAGCTGGAGTGAGCTTGGAACTTTCTTCCTACATTATAGTGTCTTTTTTGTGAGAAGGTACTCTGCAGGTTATATAAAGAGAAAGCTGAACACCAACTCTGCCACACAAAAAAATAAACCCTCCACCTTCAAACTTTTCCTGTGTAGAAGACAGGCTGAGCCAAAGGGAATACAAAACCTGTGGGACTGACCAACCAATATTTGGTTTAAATTGAGGCCAATGCTTTACACTGCCTGGATGAACAAGAACTGGAGACTGAATGGAACCAAGTAAGAATGTCAAAAGGGACAAAAAGAAAAAGGGAAAGAAAAAATAAATAAAGAGAGAAGGAATTGCAGGGACAGTGAGGAAAAGAGAAAAAGAGGAAAAAATAGAAAGAGAGAGAGAGACAGAGGCAGAGACAGAAACAGACAGAGACAGAGAGAGACAGAGAGACAAAGAAAGAAAGAAGAAAGAAAAGAAAGAAAGAAAAAGAGAGAAAGAAAGAAAGAAAAAAGAAAGAAAGAGAAAGAAAGATCAGGAAATGAAAAAGAGAAATACATTAGTAGAGAAGGGACATGATGGGAAGGGGAGGGGAGGGGAGAGGAGGGGAGGGCAGTAGAGGGGAGGGAAGAAGAAGAGAGGGGAGGGGAAAGCAGGGGAAGGGAGGGGAAAGGAAGGGAGGGTAGGGGAGGGGAGGGGAGTGGAAGGAAATCAAAAAATATTGTGCAGGGGCTGGCAGACTTCTGAGTTCAAGTTCAGCCAGATCTATAGACAAAGTTCCGGGACAGCCAAAGCTACACAAATAAAACTTCTTCAAAAAATTACTAATCATATTCTGTTATTTTGATGAATAGGCTCGCTGTCCAGTTGTCATTAGAGAGGATTTCTCCAGCAGCCATTATGGAGAGAGTCTATATTGGAGGGAACCATCAGGTTCCTGCCCTCAGAGATTAGGAAAAACAAAAGAAGATGGGGTAGAAAAGGGAATAGAGTACAGCAGCAGAATATGGCCCACCAAATCAAATAATAAGGGCTCACATGGGCTCGCAGAGATCAAAACTCAAGAACAGAGCCTGCATGGGCCTTCACCAGGTCCTCTGGCTATTGATGTTATGGCCTTTCACTTGGTGGTTTGTGAGACTCCTAAGGATGGGAGTGGGTGTATCCCCACTTTGTTTTCCTGCTCTTGAAACTTTTCTCCTACTGGATTGCTTCATCAGCCTTGATATAATGAGGGCTTTATATCTTATGTGGCTTATTTTGTCCTGTGCTTTTCTGAAGAGGAAATAGAGAGTAGATCTGGGGGTGAGGGAAGGTGGAGAAGAGCCAGGAGTGGACAGGAAACTGTGGTCACAATGTACTGTATATAAGAAGATTCTATTTTCAATGTAAAAGACACAATAAAAAAGCCAAAGCAAAAAGACATTATTGTGTAATTTTTCAACAATTTAAGTGGTATATAAACATTTATTTTACTACCTGTGTTCAGAAAATACAAGATGTTTGAAAACTCAGGAATTACAATAAGTATAAAACATTATTATTTTATACCAAATTTACAACTGTATAGTTCTATTCTTGACTAAGTATACACTTACATATTTGGACAGAAGTTACAATTTAGTATGATTCTGGAAGTCTTCTATTACTTCTACTTTGTTCTGGGGAAGACATTTAACTTCACTACGTTGCCTTGTTGGAATTAGATTTTAGGATTTATTGTATGTTTGGGGATAATTTTGAACGAATTATGGGGTTCATCTTGAATGGGGCAGTTTTGTTTTTCACAGTAATACCTTCTATTATTTGAGGCTCATACAAATACGGTAAAAATAAATACGGTCTGCGTCAATACAAAAGAGGATAATGATATTCTTGATTGCTGCTTTTGTAAAGTCACTTATAGCTGTAGGACTGAGATGAGGTGGTCTTTTTATTACTATTCAATAGAGGAGAGAAACAGCTGAGTGGAGTAAAACAATTTTCTTGGTAAGCAATGGATTCTATAAATAATTGTAAGATATACCTTTGATATCCACTTTATAAACACTTCCTTTAGCTCACTTTGACGAGCAAGCATACTGTTTTTCAGTAAGAATTCTGTACTGCTAGCAGTTAAAATAAATTCATTTAATTTAAATTTGAAAAAAATTATGTCAGAATAAAATATACGCATAAAATATATGCAAAATTTAAAATTATAAGCCTTAGTTTGTTTGTTTAAAGGAAAATTTATCCTGTCTTCCAGAAAATAAAATGATGCATTAAGACTCACAGTACATTTGTTCATGGTCATTTAACCTGACTGTGTAAATATACAATTGAAGTTTTAAACGTACAAGAAAAATAAACATCATTGAAGGGCATTTGACACTAATGGAAAATAAAATGTCATTAATGTATTAAGAGTAACAAAAGGAGTGGGTGGTTGGGAGGGGCAGCATCCTCATAGAAGAAGGGGGAGTGGTAGGGGAGAGGGGAGAACAGAGAAAGGGGATAATATTTGAAATATACATACATAAAATATCCAATAAAATATTTTTAAAAAAGAAAAGATTAATAAAAGGACTGTCTGGTCCCAGTGTGAGAGGATGCCTAATCCTGTAGAGACTTGATACATTAGAGAAGAGGGATAGGGGCGGGGCAAGGGACCCTAACAGAGGTGAAGGGGATGGGCAATGGTGTGAAAAACTCTGGTATGGGGAACCAGGAGAGGTGTGTATACAAATTAATTAATTAATTAACTAGTTAATTAATTAAAATATAATGCACTATATGTAGCAGTGGATGGCATTATCTGGCATCAGTGGAAGGAGAGGCCCTTGGTCCTGCCTGCGAAGGCTGGATGCTCCACTGTAGGTAAATACCAGGGTGTGAGGGAGGAGTAAGTAGATGGGTAGGGGAGCACCCTCAAAGAAGCTGGGCGAGGGACAATAGGATAGGGAGTTTGTAAGGGAAAACCAAGAAAGGGGATAATATTTGAAATGTAAATAAATAAAATATCCAATAATAAATAAATAATAAATATAATGCATATTTTAAAACAAACAATAACACAAGGGAAACAATAGCTTAATTCTACTCTCATAATAAGCTCAAATGGGAAAGCAATTGAAAATAACATTTATCTAAATTTAATTTTTAATAAAGACATGAATCTTAAAGTAACGGATTCCCTGAATAAACAATAAAAGGTTATCTTAATAAAAACTAAACCAATATAGCATATTTTATTGTCATCCACATATATATTAACAAAATGAAAATAACTCCATTGGTAAATAAATTATATATGTAAATTTCTAGAAAAAAATCTAAGAGAATTCAGTAGTTTTCAGGGAAAAGACATCAAAATGCTACTAATTTTATTTAAAAGTGGAATCTAAGTTTATGGACATAGTTACCTAATTTGCATGAAAACTTTGCTCACCAGTTTATAAATTACATTTAATTATTAATTGCATTTAATATTAGTTTGTTTAGTTAAAATGATCATAACTCTTTAAATGAATTTAAATGATCCCCTGTAAGTAATAACAGCAAGGGCACATGATAAGTTCAACTTAGTTATTTGTCCTACAAAATTAGTTGGCAACTGAGACAAAAATATAATTTCCTTTTCTAAAATATAAACCAAGTTTAAAAAGATAATAAAGCTTTTCAAGGGTACAGAATACAGTCTTGTGCATTGAAATAATAAGTTCTAAAATTGTTAGGATTTTCATTTCTAAAAATTTGAATATTAAATTAAAACTCAATTGTTCTAATTTTAATTGTATCATTTAAATAATGGTGGTTATGAATTAAAATGAGTCTGAATACAAAGATTTCATCATGAATTGCAGCAAAAAACTTACAAGGACTAACTGCATGAAAAAGGTAATTACTATAGACAACAGAATAATTAACCTCTGAAACAACAGTTACAGAAGTGATAGGTTTATGATATTATCCTGTCTCTAGCAATGAGAAGTAACTTTCTCAAAAAAATGGTGAATAAATTAGCTAATAATAATATTCTTGTTGGATAAATGTAAGAATTAAAATGACAAAAATGTTTCTTTAAAATTACAGACCATATTTATCTGATATTAAAAGTAACCCATGATCTTTTTAATTAGTTAAATCAATGAAATATGAAAGACTGTAAGATCATCATTCATCTCCCAACACAGTGATAAAAGCTAAGATTTTTTAAGATCTGTGTTTCACTTATTTCTCTAAAGAGATAATGCCATGCACAGCATGAGAGCTTTCCCAATATCATAGTTTATTAGTATGCATAACACTATAAATAGATTTATATAACTGTGGTATTTTAATATAGTGTACAGAAATTGATATTCTTATTTTTAAAAGTCTTTATGGACTCAACATGGCTATACAGTTCAAGACTGCCAATATATAAAATGATGTCACAAACGGTGAGTTTATTTTTGATTTTCGGCATCAATTAACAATAAAAGCAATCCTCCACATACATAGCCATAGGATAAACTGATATAGATGATATCTCGATTAAGAATCTATTCCTTAGTCCATGGTGATCTGATAGGATACATGGGATTATTTCAATCTTTTTGTATCTGTTGAGGCCTGTTTTGGAACAATTTGTGGAGAAAGTGACATGAGGTGCTAAGAAGGTATATTCTTTTGTTTTAGGATGAAATATTCTATAGATATGTTAAATCAATTTGTTTCATAACTTTTGTGAGTTTCACTGTGTCCCAGTTTAGTTTCTGTTTCCATGATCTGTCCACTCATGAGAGTGGGGTGTTGAAGTCTCCCACTATTATTGTGTGTGGCTCAATGTCTGCTTTGAGCTTTAATTAAGTTTCTTCTATGAATCTGGGTGCCCTTTCATTTGGAGCATAGATATATAGAATTTAGAGTTCATCTTGGTAGGTTTTTCCTTGATAAGTATGAATTGTCCCCCCTTAAATTTTTTGATAACTTTTGGTTGAAAGTCAATTTTATTCAATATTAGAATGGCTACTCCAGTTTGTTTCATGTGGTCTTCAATAACCACAACAACAACAGAAAGCCCAAACAGAAAGCAGAAAAACACTACTCAATGATAACTTTGACAATGAAGAAAGAAAGAAAGAAAGAAAGAAAGAAATTTAAAAACTTTTAGAATGTAAAGTAAATGAAGGCACAACTACCAAAACTTAAGGGACACAATGAAAGCAGTGCTAAGAGGAAAACTCATAGCTCTGAGTGGGTGAAAGGCTGGAAAACAACTTTCCAAGCAAATGGTCAGAAGAAGCAAGCTGGAGTAGCCATTCTAATATCAAATAAAATCAATTTTCAATTAAAAGTCATCAAAAAAGATAAGGAAGGAAACTTCATGTTCATCAAAGGAAAAATCAACCAAGATGAACTCTCAATCCTAAATAACTATGCCCCAAATACAAGGGCTCCTACATACGTAAAAGAAACCTTACTAAAGCTCAAAACACACATTGCACCTCACACAATAATACTGGGAGATTTCAACACCCCACTCTCATCAATGGACAGATCATGGAAACAGAAATTACACAGAGACGTAGACAGACTAAGAGAAGTCATGAGCCAAATGGACTTAACAGATATTTATAGAACATTCTATCCTAAAGCAAAAGGATATACCTTCTTCTCAGCTCCTCATGGTACTTTCTCCAAAATTGACCATATAGTTGGTCAAAAAACGGGCCTCAACAGGTACAGAAAGATAGAAATAATCCCATGCGTGCTATCAGACCACCACGGCCTAAAACTGGTCTTCAATAACAATAAGGGAAGAATGCCCACATATACGTGGAAATTGAACAATGCTCTACTCAATGATGACCTAGTCAAGGAAGAAATAAAGAAAGAAATTAAAAACTTTTTAGAATTTAATGAAAATGAAGGTACAACATACCCAAACTTATTGGACACAATGAAAGCTGTGCTAAGAGGAAAACTCATAGCGCTGAGTGCCTGCAGAAAGAAACAGGAAAGAGCATATGTCAGCAGCTTGACAG
The DNA here is from genome assembly GCF_021556685.1 of Rattus norvegicus. Taxonomy (NCBI): domain Eukaryota; kingdom Metazoa; phylum Chordata; class Mammalia; order Rodentia; family Muridae; genus Rattus; species Rattus norvegicus. The sequence goes on along the minus strand of NC_141554.1, from coordinate 133,915,044 downwards.
CACACCTAAAAGCTCTAGAACAAAAAGAAGCAAATACACCCAGGAGGAGTAGAAGGCAGGAAATAATCAAACTCAGAGCTGAAATCAACCAAGTAGAAACAAAAAGGACCATAGAAAGAATCAACAGAACCAAAAGTTGGTTCTTTGAGAAAATCAACAAGATAGATAAACCCTTAGCCAGACTAATGAGAGGACCCAGAGAGTGTGTCCAAATTAACAAAATCAGAAATGAAAATGGAGACATAACTACAGATTCAGAGGAAATTCAAAAAATCATCAGATCTTACTATAAAAGCCTATATTCAACAAAACTTGAAAATCTACAGGAAATGGACAATTTCCTAGACAAATATCAGGTACCGAAGTTAAATCAGGAACAGATAAACCAGTTAAACAACCCCATAACTCCTAAGGAAATAGAAGCAGTCATTAAAGGTCTCCCAACCAAAAAGAGCCCAGGTCCAGACTGGTTTAGTGCAGAATTCTATCAAACCTTCATAGAAGACCTCATACCAATATTATCCAAACTATTCCACAAAATTGAAACAGATGGATCACTCCCGAATTCCTTCTATGAAGCCACAATTACTCTTATACCTAAACCACACAAAGACCCAACAAAGAAAGAGAACTTCAGACCAATTTCCCTTATCTATATCGAAGCAAAAATACTCAATAAAATTCTGGCAAACCGAATCCAAGAGCACATCAAAACAATCATCCACCAGGATCAAGTAGGCTTCATCCCAGGCATGCAGGGATGGTTTAATATACGGAAAACCATCAACGTGATCCATTATATAAACAAACTGAAAGAACAAAACCACATGATCATTTCATTAGATGCTGAGAAAGCATTTGACAAAATTCAACACCCCTTCATGATAAAAGTCCTGGAAAGAATAGGAATTCAAGGCCCATACCTCAACATAGTAAAAGCCATATACAGCAAACCAGTTGCTAACATTAAACTAAATGGAGAGAAACTTGAAGCAATCCCACTAAAATCAGGGACTAGACAAGGCTGCCCACTCTCTCCCTACTTATTCAATATAGTTCTTGAAGTTCTAGCCAGAGCAATCAGAAAACAAAAGGAGGTCAAGGGGATACAGATCGGAAAAGAAGAAGTCAAAATATCACTATTTGCAGATGATATGATAGTATATTTAAGTGATCCCAAAAGTTCCACCAGAGAACTACTAAAGCTGATAAACAACTTCAGCAAAGTGGCTGGGTATAAAATTAACTCAAATAAATCAGTAGCCTTCCTCTACACAAAAGAGAAACAAGCCGAGAAAGAAATTAGGGAAACGACACCCTTCATAATAGACCCAAATAATATAAAGTACCTCGGTGTGACTTTAACCAAGCAAGTAAAAGATCTGTACAATAAGAACTTCAAGACACTGAGGAAAGAAATTGAAGAAGACCTCAGAAGATGGAAAGATCTCCCATGCTCATGGATTGGCAGGATTAATATAGTAAAAGTGGCCATTTTACCAAAAGCGATCTACAGATTCAATGCAATCCCCATCAAAATACCAATCCAATTCTTCAAAGAGTTAGACAGAACAATTTGCAAATTCATCTGGAATAACAAAAAACCCAGGATAGCTAAAACTATCCTCAACAATAAAAGGACTTCAGGGGGAATCACTATCCTGAACTCAAGCAGTATTACAGAGCAATAGTGATAAAAACTGCATGGCATTGGTACAGAGACAGACAGATAGACCAATGGAATAGAATTGAAGACCCAGAAATGAACCCACACACCTATGGTCACTTGATTTTTGACAAAGGAGCCAAAACCATCCAATGGAAAAAAGATAGCATTTTCAGCAAATGGTGCTGGTTCAACTGGAGGGCAACATGTAGAAGAATGCAGATCGATCCATGCTTATCACCCTGTACAAAGCTTAAGTCCAAGTGGATCAAGGACCTCCACATCAAACCTGATACAATCAAACTTATAGAAGAAAAACTAGGGAAGCATCTGGAACACATGGGCACTGGAAAAAATTTCCTGAACAAAACACCAATGGCTTATGCTCTAAGAGCAAGTATCGACAAATGGGATCTCATAAAACTGCAAAGCTTCTGTAAGGCAAGGACACCGTGGTTAGGACAAATCGGCAACCAACAGATTGGGAAAAGATCTTTACCGATCCTACAACAGATAGAGGCCTTATATCCAAAATATACAAAGAACTCAAGAAGTTAGACCGCAGGGAGACAAATAACCCTATTAAAAAATGGGGTTCAGAGCTAAACAAAGAATTCACAGCTGAGGAATGCCGAATGGCTGAGAAACACCTAAAGAAATGTTCAACATCTTTAGTCATAAGGGAAATGCAAATCAAAACAACCCTGAGATTTCACCTCACACCAGTGAGAATGGCTAAGATCAAAATCTCAGGTGACAGCAGATGCTGGCAAGGTTGTGGAGAAAGAGGAACACTCCTCCATTGTTGGTGGGATTGCAGACAGGTACAACCATTCTGGAAATCAGTCTGGAGGTTCGTCAGAAAATTGGACATTGAACTGCCTGAGGATCCAGCTATACCTCTCTTGTGCATATACCCAAAAGATGCCCCAACATATAAAAAAGACACGTGCTCCACTATGTTCATCGCAGCCTTATTTATAATAGCCAGAAGCTGGAAAGAACCCAGATGCCCTTCAACAGAGGAATGGATACAGAAAATATGGTACATCTACACAATGGAATATTACTCAGCTATCAAAAACAACGGCTTTATGAAATTCGTAGGCAAATGGTTGGAACTGGAAAATATCATCCTGAGTGAGCTAACCCAAACACAGAAAGACATACATGGTATGCACTCACTGATAAGTGGCTATTAGCCCAAATGCTTGAATTACCCTAGATCCCTAGAACAAACGAAACTCAAGACGGATGATCAAAATGTGAATGCTTCACTCCTTCTTTAAATGAGGAAAAAGAATACCCTTGGCTGGGAAGGGAGAGGCAAAGATTAAAACAGAGACTGAAGGAACACCCATTCAGAGCCTGCCCCACAGGTGGCCCATACATATACAGCCACCCAATTGGACAAGATGGATGAAGCAAAGAAGTGCAGACCGACAGGAGCCGGATGTAGATCGCTCCTGAGAGACACAGCCAGAATACAGCAAATACAGAGGCGAATGCCAGCAGCAAACCACTGAACTGAGAATAGGACCCCCGTTGAAGGAATCAGAGAAAGGACTGAAAGAGCTTGAAGGGGTTCGAGACTCCATATGTACAACAATGCCAAGCAACCAGAGCTTCCAGGGACTAAGCCACTACCTAAAGACTATACATGGACTGACCCTGGACTCTGACCTCATAGGTAGCAATGAATATCCTAGTAAGAGCACCAGTGGAAGGGGAAGCCCTGGATCCTGCTAAGACTGAACCCCCAGTGAACTAGACTGTTGGGGGGAGGGTGGCAATGGGGGGATGGTTGGGAGGGGAACACCCATAAGGAAGGGGAGGGGGGAGGGGGATGTTTACCCGGAAACCAAAGAATTATCATTACGTATTAAATAAATTAAAAAAAAAAGAAATCAAGGATCGGGTCCACACTTGTAACCTTCTTAGATTAAGGACCCTCACTTAGCGACTGCTCAACACGCAACCAATCGCAGCAAGACACTAGGAGACACTACTCCTCCGTGAGCTGCATGGACTGATGAAAATGGCTAAAACACCATTTGAAAAAAAAACTGAAAGGAGCATACACTCACAGCTTGACAGCACACCTAGAACAAAAGCATACCTACAACCAAAAGCAGTAGAACAAAAAGAAACAAATACACCAAAGAGGGGTAGACAGCAGGAAATTATCAAACTCAGAGCTGAAATCAAACATGTAGAGACGTAAAGAACTCTACAAAGAATCAACAAAACCAGGAGCTGATACTTTGAGAAAAATCAACAAGCTAGAGTAAACCCTTAGTAAGACTAAACACAGGGCACTGAGACAGTATCCAAATTAACAAAATTAAAAATAAAAACATAGTAAAAGCAATATACAGCAAACCAGTAGCCAATATCAAACTAAATGGAGAGAAATTTGCATCAATCCCACTAAAATTAAGGACTACCATGGCTGCACACACTCTTTTTACCTTTTCAATATAGTAATTCTAGTACTAGGTAGAGCAATTAGACAACAAAAAGAGATCAAAAGGATGTAAATTGGAAAAAGGAAGAAATCAAAATATCACTGTTTGCAGATGACAGTACACTTAAGTAACCCCAAAATTTCTACCAGAGAACTCCTAAACCTGATAAACAAATTCAGCAAAGTGGCTGGATGTAAAATTAACTCAAACAAATAAATTGTCTTTCTCAACTGAAAGGATAAAGAGGCTGAAAAAGAAATTAGTGAAGCAACACCCTTCACAATAGACACAAATAATAGAAAATACCTTGGTGTGACTCTAATCAAGCAAATGAAAGATCTGTATGACAAGAACTCTGAGTTTCTAAAGAAAGAAATCGAGGATCTCAGAAAATGGAAAGATTTTCCATGCTCAAGGATTGGCCGGATTAATATATTAAAAATGGCTATCTTTCCTAAAACAATGTACAGATTCAATGCAATCCCCACCAAAATTCAAATTCAGTTCCTGATAGAATTAGAAAGAATAATTTGGGCATATACCCAAAAGATGCCCCAACATATAAAAAAAGACACGTGCTCCACTATGTTCATAGCAGCCTTATTTATAATAGCCAGAAGCTGGAAAGAATCCAGATGCCCTTCAACAGAGGAATGGATACAGAAAATGTGGTACATCTACACAATGGAATATTACTCAGCTACCAAAAACAATGACTTTATGAAATTCGTAGGCAAATGGTTGGAACTGGAAAATATCATCCTGAGTGAGGTAACCCAATCACAGAAAAACACACATGGTATGCATTCATTGATAAGCGGCTATTAGCCCAAATGCTTGAATTACCCTAGATGCCTAGAACAAACGAAACTCAAGACGGATGATCAAAATGTGAATGCTTCACTCCTTCTTTAAAAGGGGAACAAGAATACCATTGGCAGGGAATAGAGAGGCAAAGATTAAAACAGACACAGAAGGAACACCCATTCAGAGCCTGCCCCACATGTGGCCCATGCATATACAGCCATCCAATTAGACAAGATGGATGAAGCAAAGAAGTGCACGCCGACAGGAGCTGGATGTTGATTGCTCCTGAGAGACACAGCCAGAATTCAGCAAACACAGGGGCGAATGCCAGCAGCAAACCACTGAACTGAGAACAGGACCCCCAGTGAAGGAATCAGAGAAAGAACTGGAAGAGCTTGAAGGGGCTCGAGACCCCATATGTACAACAATGCCAAGCAACCAGAGCTTCCAGGGACTAAGCCACTACCTAAAGACTATACATGGACTGACCCTGGACTCTGACCTCATAGGTAGCAATGAATATCCTAGTAAGAGCACCAGTGGAAGGGGAAGCCCTGGGTCCTGCTAAGACTGAACCCCCAGTGAAATAGATTGTTGGGGGGAGGGCGGCAAGGGGGGGGAGGATGGGGAGGGGAACACCCATAAAGAAGGGGAAGGGGTAGGGGGATGTTTGCCCGGAAAACGGGAAAGGGAATAACACTCGAAATGTATATAAGAAATACTCAAGTTAATAAAAAAAAAGAAAAAGAAAAGAAAGACTAATTTGCAAATTCATATGGAATAATTAAAAAATAGGATAGCAAAAAATATTCTCAACAATAGAAGAACATCTGAAAACTGTATTACAGAGCAATCGTGATATAAAATTGCATGGTGATGGTACAGAGACAGGCAAGTAGATCAATGAAATAGAAGTGAAGACCCAGAAATGAACCCACACACCTATGATCACTTGATGTTTGACAAAGGAGCTAAAACCATCCAGTGGCCAAAAGACAGCATTTTCAACAAATGATACTGGTTCAACTGGAAGTCAGCATGTAGAAGAATGCAAATCAATCCATTTTTATCACCTTTTAAAAAGGTAAGTCCACATAGATCAAACATCTCCACATGACATCAAATGCACTGAAAGTAATAGAAGAGAAAGTGAGGAAGAGCGTCAAACACACAGGCACAGGGGAAATTTTCCTAAACATAACACCAATGGTTATGCTCTAAGATCAAGAATCCACAAGTAGGCACTGAAGCTCCTAGAAACGGCGGCGCAGATCTTCGTGGTTGCTGCCACTGCAGAGAGCTCGTGGGCAGCATCCCGTGAGCAAACTTGAGCCTTGGGACAACAGATAAGACCAACTTTTCTGCTGCAAGTGACCTGCCTGATGAACTCGGGACACACAGAGGCAGAATTCCTCTAGGACCGGGCACTCCCTGTGTTTACCAGGAGTCCCACACCCGCGGATCCCGGCCCATAGCAGCTCTCTGCTCCCAGACCCCATGGGAGAGAGACCTCACCGCCTGGACAGGTGGGCACTCCTGAGGCTGCAGAGCAGAAGAGACCACCAACACTGCCCACCCCTGCCCACATCCCTGGCCCAAGAGGAAACTGTATAAGGCCTCTGGGTTCCCGTGGGGGAGGGCCCAGGAGCGCCAGGACCCCTGCACCTGAGACACCGCCGGAACCTGAAGGAACAGACCAGATAAACAGTTCTCTGCACCCAAATCCCGTGGGAGGGAGAGCTAAACCTTCAGAGAGGCAGACAAACCTGGGAAACCAGAAGAGACTGCACGCTGCACACATTACTGATTCGAGAGGTAAACACCAAACGCCATCTGGAACCCTGGTGCACTGAAGCTCCCAGAAACGGTGGCGCAGATCTTCCTGGTTGCTGCCGCTGCAGAGAGCTCATGGGCAGCACCCCGTGAGCAAACTTGAGCCTCCGGACCACAGGTAAGACCAACTTTTCTCCTGCAAGTAACCTGCCTGGTGAACTCAAGACACAGGCCCACAGGAACAGCTGAAGACCAGTAGAGAGGAAAAACTACACACCTGAAAGCAGAACACTCTGTCCCCATAAATGGCTGAAAGAAAACAGGAAAACAGGTCTACAGCACTCCTGACACACAGGCTTATAGGGACAGTCTAGCCACTGTCAGAAATAGCAGAAAAAAGTAACACTAGAGATAATCTGATGGCGAGAGGCAAGCGCAGGAACCCAAGCAACAGAAACCAAGACTACATGGCACCATCGGAGAACAATTCTCCCACCAAAACAAACATGGAATATCCAAACACACCAGAAAAGCAAGATCTAGTTTCAAAATCATATTTGATCATGATGCTGGAGGACTTCAAGAAAGACGTGAAGAACTCCCTTAGAGAACAAGTAGAAGCCTACAGAGAGGAATCGAAAAAATCCCTGAAAGAATTCCAGGAAATCTTAAATAAACAAGTAGAAGCCCATAGAGAGGAGTCACAAAAATCCCTGAAAGAATTCCAGGAAATCATAAATAAACAAGTAGAAGCCCATAGATAGGAGTCACAAAAATCCCTGAAAGAATACGAGGAAAACACAAACAAACAGCTGAAGGAATTAAAAATGGAAATAGAAGCAATCAAGAAAGAACACATGGAAACAACCCTGGATATAGAAAACCAAAAGAAGAGACAAGGAGCTGTAGATACAAGCTTCACCAACAGAATACAAGAGATGGAAGAGAGAATCTCAGGAGCAGGAGATTCCATAGAAATCATTGACTCAACTGTCAAAGATAATGTAAAGCGGAAAAAGCTACTGGTCCAAAACATACATGAAATCCAGGACTGAATGAGAAGATCAAACCGAAGGATAATAGGTATAGAGAAGAGTGAAGACTCCCAGCTCAAAGGACCAGTAAATATCTTCAACAAAATCATAGAAGAAAACTTCCCTAACCAAAAAAAAAAGAGATACCCATAGGCATACAAGAAGCCTACAGAACTCCAAATAGATTGGACCACAAAAGAAACACCTCCTGTCACATAATAGTCAAAACACCAAACGCACAAAATAAAGAAAGAATATTAAAAGCAGTAAGGGAAAAAGGTCAAGTAACATATAAAGGCAGACCTATCAGAATCACACCAGACTTTTCTCCAGAAACTATGAAGGCCAGAAGATCCCGGACTGATGTCATACAGACCCCAAGAGAACACAAATGCCAGCCCAGGTTACTGTATCCTGCAAAACTCTCAATTAATATAGATGGAGAAACCAAGATATTCCATTACAAAACCAAATTTACACAATATCTTTCTACAAATCCAGCACTACAAAGGATAATAAATGGTAAAGCCCAACATAAGGAGGCAAGCTATACCCTAGAAGAAGTAAGAAAATAATCGTCTTGGCAACAAAACATTGAGAAGAAAAGCACACAAACATAACCTCACATACAAATATGAATATAACAGGAAGCAATAATCACTATTCCTTAATATCTCTCAACATCAATGGCCTCAACTCCCCAATAAAAAGACATAGATTAAGAAACTGGATACGCAACGAGGACCCTGCATTCTGCTGCCTACAGGAAACACACCTCAGAGACAAAGACAGACTCTACCTCAGAATGAAAGGCTGGAAAAAAACTTTCCAAGCAAATGGTCAGAAGAAGCAAGCTGGAGTAGCCATTCTAATATCAAGTAAAATCAATTTTCAACTAAAAGTCATCAAAAAAGGTAAGGAAGGACACTTCATATTCATCAAAGGAAAAATCCACCAAGATGAACTCTCAATCCTAAATATCTATGCCCCAAATACAAGGGCACCTACATACGTAAAAGAAACCTTACTAAAGCTCAAAACACACATTGCACTTCACACAATAATAGTAGGAGATTTCAACACCCCACTCTAATCAATGGACAGATCATGGCAACAGAAATTAAACAGAGACGTAGACAGACTAAGAGAAATCATGAGCCAAATGGACTTAATGGATATTTATAGAACATTCTATCCTAAAGCAAAAGGATATACCTTCTTCTCAGCTCCTCATGGTACTTTCTCCAAAATTAACCATATAATTGGTCAAAACACGGGCCTCAATAGGTACAGAAAGATAGAAATATTCCCATGCATGCTATTGGACCATCACGGCCTAAAACTGGTCTTCAATAACAATAAGGGAAGAATGCCCACATATACATGGAAATTGAACAATGCTCTACTCAATGATAACGTGGTCAAGGAAGAAATAAAGAAAGAAATTAAAAACTTTTTAGAATTTAATGAAAATGAAGGTACAACATACCCAAACGTATGGGACACAATGAAAGCTGTGCTTAGAGGAAAACTCATAGCGCTGAGTGCCTGCAGAAAGAAACAGGAAAGAGCATATGTCAGCAGCTTGACAGCACACCTAAAAGCTCTAGAACAAAAAGAAGCAAATACACCCAGGAGGAGTAGAAGGCAGGAAATAATCAAACTCAGAGCTGAATTCAACCAAGTAGAAACAAAAAGGACCATAGAAAGAATCAACAGAACCAAAAATTGGTTCTTTGAGAAAATCAACGGGATAGATAAACCCTTAGCCAGACTAACGAGAGGACACAGAGAGTGTGTCCAAATTAACAAAATCAGAAATGAAAAGGGAGACATAACTACAGATTCAGAGGAAATTCAAAAAAATCATCAGATCTTACTATAAAAGCCTATATTCAACAAAACTTGAAAATCTGCAGGAAATAGTCAATTTCCTAGACAGATACCAGGTACCAAAGTTAAATCTGGAACAGATAAACGAGATAAACAACCCCATAACTCCTAAGGAAATACAAGCAGTCATTAAAGGTCTCCCAACCAAAAAGAGCCCAGGTCCAGACAGGTTTAGTGCAGAATTCTATCAGACCTTCATAGAAGACGTCATACCAATATTATCCAAACTATTCCACAAAATTGAAACAGATGGAGCACTACCGAATTCCTTCTATGAAGCCACAATTACTTTATATCTAAACCACACAAACACCCAACAAAGAAAGAGAACTTCAGACCAATTTCCCTTATGAATATTGATGCAAAAATACTCAATAAAAATGGCAAACCGAATCCAAGAGCACATCAAAACAATCATCCACCAGGATCAAGTAGGCTTCATCCCAGGCATGCAGGGATGGTTTAATACATGGAAAACCATCAACGTGATCCATTATATAAACAAACTGAAAGAACAAAACCACATGATCATTTCATTAGATGCTGAGAAAGCATTTGACAAAATTCAACACCCCTTCATGATAAAAGTCCTGGAAAGAATAGGAATTCAAGGCCCACTCCTAAACATAGTAAAAGCCATATCCAACAAACCAGTTGCTAACATTAAATTAAATGGAGAGAAACTTGAAGCAATCCCACTAAAATCAGGGACTAGACAAGGCTGCCCACTCTCTCCCTACTTATTCAATATAGTTCTTACAGTTCTAGCCAGAGCAATCAGACAATAAAAGGAGGTCAAGGAGATACAGATCAGAGAAGAAGAAGTCAAAATATCACTATTTGCAGATGATATGATAGTATATTTAAGTGATCCCAAAAGTTCCACCAGAGAACTAATAAAGCTGATAAAGAACTTTAGCAAAGTGGCTGGGTATAAGAATTAACTCAAATAAATCAGTAGCCTTCCTCTACACAAAAGAGAAACTAGCCGAGAAAGAAATTAGGGAAACGACACCCTTCATAATAGACCCAAATATTATAAAGTACCTCGGTGTGACTTTAACCAAGCAAGTAAAAGATTTGTACAATAAGAACTTCAAGACACTGAGGAAAGAAATTGAAGAAGACCTCAGAAGATGGAAAGATCTCCCATGCTCATGGATTGGCAGGATTAATATAGTAAAAATGGCCATTTTACCAAAAGCAATCTACAGATTCAATGCAATCCCCATCAAAATACCAATCCAGTTCTTCAAAGAGCTAGACAGAACAATTTGCAAATTCATCTGGAATAACAAAAAACCCAGGATAGCTAAAACTATCCTCAACAATAAAAGGACTTCAGGGGAAATCACTATCCTGAACTCAAGCAGTATTACAGAGCAATAGTGATAAAAACTGCATGGTATTGGTACAGAGACAGACAGATAGACCAATGGAATAGAATTGAAGACCCAGAAATGAACCCACACACCTATGGTCACTTGATTTTTGACAAAGGAGCCAAAACCATCCAATGGAAAAAAGATAGCATTTTCAGCAAATGGTGCTAGTTCAACTGGAGGTCAACATGTAGAAGAACGCAGATCGATCCATGCTTATCACCCTGTACAAAGCTTAAGTCCAAGTGGATCAAGGACCTCCACATCAAACCAGACACACTCAAACTAATAGAAGAAAAACTAGAGAAGCATCTGGAACACATGGGCATTGGAAAAAATTTCCTGAAAAAAACACCAATGGCTTATGCTCCAAGATCAAGAATCGACACATGGGATCTCATAAAACTGCAAAGCTTCTGTAAGGCAAAGGACACTGTGGTTAGGACAAAACGGCAACCAACAGATTGGGAAAAGATTTTTACCAATCCTACAACAGATAGAGGCCTTATATTCGAAATATACAAAGAACTCAAGAAGTTAGACCGGAGGGGGACAAATAACCCTATTAAAAAATGGGGTTCAGAGCTAAACAATTCACAGCTGAGGAATGCCGAATGGCTGAGAAACACCTAAAGAAATGTTCAACATCTTTAGTCATAAGGGAAATGCAAATCAAAACATCCCTGAGATTTCACCTCACGCCAGTGAGAATGGCTAAGATCAAAAACTCAGGTGACAGCAAATGCTGGCCAGGATGTGGAGAAAGAGGAACACTCCTCCATTGTTGGTGGGGTTGCAGACTTGTACAACCATTCTGGAAATCAGTCTGGAGGTTCCTCAGAAAATTGGACATTGAACTGCCTGAGGATCCAGCTATACCTCTCTTGGGCATATACCCAAAAGATGCCTCAACATATAAAAGAGACACGTGCTCCACTATGTTCATAGCAGCCTTATTTATAATAGCCAGAAGCTGGAAAGAACCCAGATGCCCTTCAACAGAGGAATGGATACAGAAAATGTGGTACAGCTACACAATGGAATATTACTCAGCTATCAAAAACAATGACTTTATGAAATTTGTAGGCAAATGGTTGGAACTGGAAAATATCATCCTGAGTGAGCTAACCCAATCACAGAAAGCCATACATGGTATGCACTCATTGATAAGTGGCTATTAGCCCAAATGCTTGAATTACCCTAGGTGCCTAGAACAAATGAAACTCAAGACGGATGATCAAAATGTGAATGCTTCACTCCTTCTTTAAAAGGGGAACAAGAATACCCTTGGCAGGGAATAGAGAGGCAAAGATTAAAACAGACACAGAAGGAACACCCATTCAGAGCCTGCCCCACATGTGGCCCATACATATACAGCCACCCATATAGACAAGATGGATGAAGCAAAGAAGTGCAGACCGACAGGAGCCGCATGTAGATCGCTCCTGAGAGACAGCCAGAATATAGCAAATACAGAGGCGAATGCCAGCAGCAAACCACTGAACTGAGAATAGGACCCTGTTGAAGGAATCAGAGAAAGAACTGGAAGAGCTTGAAGGGGCTCGCGACCCCATATGTACAACAATGCCAAGCAACCAGTGCTTCCAAGGACTAAGCCACTACCTAAAGACTATACATGGACTGACCCTGGACTCTGACCTCATAGGTAGCAATGAATATCCTAGTAATAGCAACGGTGGAAGAGGAAGCCCTGGGTCCTGCTAAGACTGAACCCCCAGTGAACTAGACTGTTGGGGGGAGTGCGGCAATGGGGGGAGGGTGGGGAGGGGAATACCCATAAAGAAGGGGAGGGGGGAGGGGGATGTTTGCCCGGAAACCAGGAAAAGGAATTACAGTTGAAATGTATATAAGAAATACTCAAGTTAATATAAAAAAAAAAGAATCCACAAGTAGCACCTCATAAAACCACAAGGCTTCTTTAAGGCAAAGGACACTGTCAATAGGACAAAAGGGCAACGAACAGATTTGGAAAAGATCTTTACCCGTCCTACATCCATTGGAGGGCTAATATATAATATATACAAAGAACTCAAGAAGTTAAACTCAAGAGAACCAAATAACATTATTAAAAATGGGGTAGAGACTAAACAAAGAACTGTCAACTAAGGAATACTGAATGGCTGAGAAGCACCTAAAGAAATGTTCAACATCCCTAGTCATCAGGGAAATGCAAATCAAAACAACACTGAGATTCTACCTCACACATGTTAGAATGGCTAAGAACAAAACTCAGGTGAAAAGGATGGCAAGGATGTGGAGAAAGAATTTCATTCTTCCATTGCTGATGGGACTGCAAGCTTGTACAACCACTGTGGAAATCAGTCAAGCAGTTACTCAAATTGGACCTAGTACTATCTGAGGATGCATCTATACCGCTCCTGCACATATACCCAAAAGCAGCTCCAACATGAAGCAAGGACACATTCTCCTCTATGTTCACAGCAGCCTTATTTATAATAGCCAGAAGCTGGAAAGAGCTCAGATGTCCTTCATCAGAGGAATGGATACAGAAAATGTGGTACATTTACAAAATAAAGTACTACTCAGGTATTAAAAAGAAAGCAATGACTTCGTAAAGTGGATAGAACTAGAAAGTATTATCCTGAGTGAGATAATCCAGTCACAAAAGAATCCACATGGTTTACATTCAGTGATAAGCATATATTAACCCAAAAGTTAAGAATATCCAAGATACAATTCACAGACCATATGAATTTTAAACGGAGGGAAGATCAAAGTGTGGATGCTTCATTCCTTCTTAGAAGGGGGAAATGCACACACGAGAGGAAATACAGGGACAGTGGAGCAGAGACTGCTCCACCTGGGGATCTATCCCATATGCAGCAACCAAACCCAGTCACTATTGGTGATGCCAAGAAGTGCTTGCTGACAGGAGCCTGATATGGATGTCTCCTGAGAAGCTCTGCCAAAGCCTTTTTGATAAAGATTTAGATGCTTGCAGCTAACCATCAAACTGAGCACTGGGACCCCAAAGATGAGTTAGAGAAATGACTGAAGGAGCTGAATGTGTTTAAAAGTCTATAGGAAGACCAACAATATCACCAACCAGATATCCCTGAGCTCACAGGGACTAAAACACCAACCAAAAAAGTACACATGGAGGGACCCATGGCTCCAGCTGCCTATGTAGCAGAGGATGGTATTATGTAGAATCAATAAGAGAAGAAGCCTTTGGTCCTATAAAGGCTTGATTTCCAGTGTAGGAGAATGCCATGTTGTTGAGGCAGGAGTTGTTGGGATGGGTAGCATCCTCATAGAAGCAGGGAGAAGGGAATGGTTAAGGGAGAACTGGGAAAGGGGATAATATTTAAAATGTAAACACATAAACTAGCAAATAAAACAATAAAAAAGAATCTCTTTCTATGTGATTGTTGATTATTCTAAGTTTAGAGTTACAAAAAGTAACACTCAAAGTCAGACAGAACAATTTCTTTTGTTGACTTTGTAATCTCTCACAACTCTTCAACTTTTTATTTTAATGAATAGGAGCCATATAAAATACAAAATGAATGAATGTTGTTGTGTTTCAATAAAAATTCCATTTCCATAGCAGTTGGCTAGGCCCTACAACAGTCTCTTCCCTAAATCAACATAATTAGTAACTACATTCTAAATGTTTATCCTTATTCACACAGATAAGTATAGCTCTCACCACTCATCACATAAACTTCATTTTATAACAGAGAAAGAAAATTATAGAAAACTCACAACAAATTAAAACGTAGGGGAACATGTGATCATATTGTACTCAGCCCCAATTACTACACATAAATCACACCTCCTGCACAACAGGCCCAGGGAATATCATAGAAGAGGGAAAAGATAGAATGTAAGAGGCAAAAAAATAGGAAATCTGCTATGAGGTTATGTTTCCTGGACATTTGGGGGTAGCTAAACATATAAACTCTCAACAACATTACTGCCTAAACAAGGCCTGTATAAGAACACCACCAAATGACATGTGTGTGTATATACATATATATAATATATATTATATATGTATATGTATATATATGAAAGTTACATCTTCAGGATAATTTTACAAATAAACATAAAATTGCAATAACCTTTTAGACTATAGCTTTCAAATGATATTGACTGACATTTTCTTACCTGGGGCTTTGCAAGTTGATGTATGTAAATTATTTCTTTACCAAATTTGAAGTATTTATAAAATCTGGCTTTGAACAACAACTTAGCATTTGTATGTGTCACACAAATACATCCTCACATAACTTCCACCAATTATTTTTCTTCAAAATTGTAAAAACAAGAGTGATATGGGTCAAAAATGAACTGTTAGCATAGTGTTTCCTTTTAAGATTACCATATAATTGACCATCAAGGATTCTATATAGTTCTGTTCAACCTGGATAAACTTTACCATAAAAGATTGGTTTAAGATTTCAAATGACAATTGTGAAGTAGCAAAAAACTCCAATTATTTTGGTTGGAGGTGACCACAGCATGAGGAACTGCATGAAAGGTTTGCAGCATTAGGAAGTTTAAGAAACACTGCTGTAAAGTATACAAATAAGCTATCAAATGGAAGGTAATAATAGCAGGTGAGTTTATAGTAATAGTCCTATGAAAATAGGCTCTTGATCTATAAGATTATGCATTTCTTAAAAAATAGACTCTTAATCTGGTGGAAGTTAGAGAGACTCCACACATTAACATTTCTAGTGATTCCCATACTGTTTAGAAACACCTTATTTCCCATAACTATAATATGTATATCAAGGTAGGAAGTATGAATCACTTTAAACTTAAATCTTTTGTTGCTTGCTGGAGACTTTGGGATGCTAGGTATAAGACTAACAAATACAGAACACAGCATACTATACAGGCGTGTATGAAACATTCTTAGAACACTGTAATATAAGACTATGCTAACCAAAGTGGCAAGGACAGCAAGGCATATTTCAAAAGTCTATTATGGATAATCTTTATTGCTAAGTTTGATAATATCTAGAATAATCTGAAACTATGCCTTTGGGTGGATTTGCGAGTAGATTTCAAAATATCACTAATCAAGTGTTCTCTGATAGCAGGCCAAATATGAGGAAATCAGAAGAAAAAGCAGTGCTGCTTGCCTGCCAGGCGTTATTCTTTTTACTGGTGAGTAAGTCTATCTGATGCTGCCGTCATTAGAGACCATCAGAGTCCATGTATTTCAGTCTTCAACATGGACTGAAGACCAGCAACCCTCTAGAAATCTTCCACATAAGGAATGTTGGGCACAGTTCATGAACTGAGTCACTATGGGATTCTTGGAACTACCAAGGTTTTAGCTATTCTAGACAATACGCATTATAATAAATACTTCTATTTTTTATTGGCTATGGTCTTTAAGAAAACCTTGAAAAATACATTCGCATACTGTGTTATATCTCTAAAGTAGGAAAGACACTATGGACTATTAAGTATCAAACCACAAAGAAAATAGTTGAGGCTGATGAAAATGCATAACAATGGCGGAAAGAAGTAGCAAATGGGGTTAAGAAAAGCTAATAGACAATTATGACTCTTGGATAAATACTATAGTTTATATTTATGGTATACTGACTGGTGTTGTGTCTCAATTTGATACAAGCTGGAATTATTCAAGAGAAAGGAAACTCCCTTGAGGAAATGCCTCCATGACATAAGCTGTAAGTCATTTTCTCAATTAGTGGTCACTAGGGGAGAGCCCAGCTCATTGTGAGTGGTGCCATCCCTAGGTTGATGGTCCTGGGTTCTATAAGAAGGAATTCTGATCAGGCAAGGAAAGTCAATCCAGTAAGTAGCACTTCTTCATGGCCTCTGCATCATCTCATGTACTGTTTGAGTTCTAGTCAAGACATCCTGTGTTGGTGAACAGGAATGTGGAAGTATAAGTTGAATAAAACCTTTCCTCCCTAACTTCCTTCTTGGTCATGGTATTTCATTGCAGCAACAGAAACCCTGACTAAGGCGTATGGTTTCTTGCTGGTTTAAGTTAAGTTTTAAACAAGAGAAACCATTCTGGCTTAATAAAGATGTTTTGTAGGTTCAAAATGCTAAAGGTTGCTCTGAGAGTCTCATTTTGAAAAACAATAAAAATTTCATTAGTTACAATAAACTAATATCCAAAAGATGTATTAAAATAGAATATAACTATATTTGGAATTTAGTAACATACCACATACTCTGTATCAGGTGGATCCCCCCTCTTTCATTTATAGGATAGTAATAAATTGCCATTTCAGAGCCTGCCTCAGTAGTCTGTCTGATCCAATGGTGGACTTCTTCACCTGTAAGACTCTATTACATACCCACATAAAAGGCTGATATTTCACAATGACAAAAAGACACAGAATAACAAAATATCAGACTATTAATTCAATGGTGGGAACAAATATGTTGTTCAGTATTTGCTTTACAAATTACTTGTACAACCATACTTAATATGAGCCTTACTTAGAGGTTTACTGTTATGAAGAGATATCATGACTGAGGCAACTCTTATAAGGGAAGACATTTAATTGGGGCTGGTATATGGTTTTAGAGTTCTATTTTCAGCATGGCAGAAAGAATGGCACCATGCAGGAAGACATGGTGCTAGGGGATATTAAGAGCTCTACACCTTGATCTACATGCAGCCAGAAAAATGTGCACAACTGGAAGCCAGAAGGATCCTCTAAATTATGCAGTCCAGGTGTGGGAATTTCATGAGGCCCCAAAGCCCTGTCTCCATTGTGACACACAATGATTAACTTCCTTTAACAAGGCTATACCTTCTCCAATAAGAGCATATATCTGATTTTCACAAACTTCCTGTGGTCCAAACATACTCAAACAATCACATTCCACACCCTGGGACCCATAGACTTACACAAACTCATAAGTGTATGTGGGTTATAACTAGCCATAGTATAATACAAAATATATTACATGCAATTCTAAAAGACACCATATTCGAGCACATCCTCAACAGTATTTATAAGTCCCATGTCTCTTGTAAGAGTCATATATTCTCTTAACTGTAATCCCTTATAAAAATCAATGTTAAGTAGTAGATCACATAATCCCAACATCACAGAATATACAGTAACATTACAAAATAGCAGTCTGAAGAACTTTTAGACAAAATCAAGACCAAATATGAGATGGAAAAACTCCAAATTCTGCATCTACATATTTAGTATCCAACTCATTTCAGCATTGTAAACTATACTACATTTCTTTCTCTTTGGCTGGCTCTACTCCATGTGAGCAGCTTTATACATCAGGTATAACATTGGGGTACACACATGATCTTCTGACTCTGCCAAAGGACATGGGTCACTCTGCCCTCTATCACTCTAGGCTCTGGCGACCTTCCACTACACTACTGCTGCTATTCTTAGTGGTCTTCCTATGATACTGGCATCTTCTGTACACTGGTATCTTCAGCTGGAACTAGGCAGCATATTTACCAATAGCCTCTCATGCTGTCTTCAAGGTACCAAGCCTCAACTTCATTTCATAACCACTTCAATCTGGGACTTCAATTGCCACTTGAGATGTACCTCCTCCAAAGATCTTTCCTGGCCTCTGACGCTGCCAAGCATCAAAGAATCTCTTTTTCATGGCTGGTTCATACCATCAAAACCAGGACTAACTTTCAGATTCTTACATATTACCTGGCTCCCAGCAGGTCGTCTTTCTCTGGAACACAAATTTTTTGTGCTCTCAAAAATTGTTTCCCAGAAGATTTCCCCTCAGTGATGATAGACTCTTCTTAATCACTGGCAATTTCTTAGCCCTAGCTAACCAGCTCCAGTTGTTCTAGTAACTTGTTCTATTCTTAATTCTAAAGCCATAGTGACATGTCTGAAGCTGCCAAGTTCTATTGGTTGCTGGGTGGAACATGCCCCCCATTCCAATTACATTTACACAAGCTTGGTGTTTTCAATGATTTCTTCACTACCCGTGTGTCTGACTGTCATGGAACTAGCTCTATAGACTGACCTTGAACTCAGAAATCTGCATGAATCTCAGACCATGCCTAGACCTAAGCTTTTGTTTACTTGGGACTTGCTTTGTACCAGTACTGCATGACAGTCAGAAATCAGTTTACCTTTGTCTCCTGGAATTAAAAATCTCTACCACCATGCCTGAACCTAAGCTTTTCATGGCCATTGTGCTTCTAGATCTGGATCAAAAGCTTATGTCTTCCCAGTTCATGATTTGTATCAAAATTCTGTGTTTTCTAGCCTCAAGATCTACATAACTGGTAAATACTCCATTTTCGGATGGTAGTTCATTCCAGATATAGTCAAGTTGACTATGGCCATCACAACACGTATCTTGTAAATTTGATGCACAATCCTTGTTCAAACAATAACCAGGTCATAATAATCCCTAATGTGATATAACTATCCCTTGGTTCACTGAAAAAGAACAAACAATAGGATTATCTAGGTAGAATCTTGTTCCAAGTTCACCACTCCCTTAATTCCATTTAATAGCCTTGAGCACAGGATTTAACTCCATTCTACCTCCTTATTCCCGATTTATCTTTGAACAATACATTTTACAATTTTCCTCTCTCAGTTTGCTAAACTTGATTAAAACCTGTCCCATAAGGTTGAACCACTGGAAAAAGTGGAAAGCAGTGGGTTTTGATACCTCCTTTGTTAATGTAATTATCCTAAATCTCTTTATTTTAGCTTCAGTCAACTCTTCACACAAGGGCAAAAGCAACAACATGCTTCACCTAAATACCAGAAGAATGGTTTCTAAGCCACATACTAAAATTTTTCTCCTCTGAAGTCCCTTGAACCAAGACTCAGAATTTCAAATCACTCTCAGCAACAATATTCTTCCATGCTTATACTAATTTGGCCCATTAAGCCCCACTTAAACCATTCTACTACTTTCCAAAATCTTAAAATCTTCATTCCTCCAACAGAAACCATGGTCAGACCTATGCCAACAATACCCGAGTCCCTGGTACCAACTTCTGTCTTAGTCAAGATTTTATTCCAGTGTTGAGACTTCCTGACTCAGACAACTCTTGCATAAGATATTTAATCAGTACTGGCTTACAGTTTTAGAACTTACTTCTATTATCACCATGGCAGGAAGTACGGCAGAATGCAAGATACGGTGCCGGAGGAGCCAAAGTCCTACATCTTGACCCAAAGGCAGGCAGGAGACTCTCTTCCACAGCTAGCCAGGAGGATCATCTGGATCGCAGTGCCCTGACTTGAGAATTTCATGAAACCCCAAAGCTCTACCTCCATTGTGACTCACAGTGACATATTTCCTGTAAGAAAGCTACAGCTTCCCCAATATGGCTACATGTCTGATTATTCCCCACTTCCAATGGGGTAAGCATATTCAAACAATCAGTTTCCACTCTCTGGAACTCATAGGCTTATACAAACACATGAGTGAATGGGGGCTATACCTAGGTATACCATTACACAAAATACATTAAATACAGTTCCCATAGTCCTCATAGTGTAGCACAGGCTCAATGTTTAAAAGTCTAAAGTCTCTTTTAAGATTCATTCAATCTCTTAACTGTAATCCCTTATTAAAATCAAAGTTCAATAGTAGACCACAGACTCACAACGTCATACGTTACACAGTAACATCACAAAACTTCATAATGAGGAAATACTCGACCAAATCAAGACCAAAATCGAGCTGGGCAAATACCAAACTCTGCATCCACATGTCTGATGACAAACTACTTTCAGCTTTGTAGTCTACTTTCTCACTAGATCTGGTTTCATTTCCTGTCCGTAGCTTTACTTAGCAGGTATCCTATGGGGTTCATGCATGATGGTCTGGTCTCCTCCAAAGACCTAGGGTCACTCCTCCATCTCTGCTCTATGTATCACTATAGGCTCTGGCTAACTTCACTCCATGACTGCTGCTGTTCTTTGCGGCCATCCCATGGAACTAGCATCTCAATTATGTAGGGGTCTTCTGCAGCAACTAGACAGCACTTCTACCAGTAGGCTTTCATAGGCTATCGTCAATGTCACAAGCATCAACTTTATTTCAAAACCTTCATTCCTGGGTCTTCAACTGCCACTGAATCTGCACCTTCTCCAATGATCTATCCTGGCCTTTCAAACTGGCAAGCCTCAACCGTTCTTCATTACCCCTTCATTCCTTCAAAATAAGTAACATTTGGCAAATTCTTACACATTATTGGGCTGCCAGCAGGAGACTTTTTCTCTGGAATACAACTTCTTTGTACTTTCAGGTAACAATTCCCAGAAGATTTCACCTAAGTGATGCTAGTCTCTTTGAAATCACTCGCTATTTTTTAGCTCCAGCTAACCAGAATATGTTGTACCATTACTCTGTTTTACTCTTGATTCTAAAGTTCTTGGGATGTGTCCAAAGTTGCCTAGTTCTATTGGATGCTGGGGCTACAAACATGGACCCCTAGTTCAATTACATTTACACAAACTTTCTGTATTCAATGGTTTCTTCACTACTTAAGTTTTGCTGTCATGTGATACATGGACTGACCCATGGCTCCAAATGTATATATAGCATAGCATGGCCTTGCTGGGCACCAGTGGAAGGAGAAACCCTTGGTCCTGCCATGGTTGGACCTCCAGTGTAGAGGATTATGGGGGGCAGTAAGGGAGGATGGATGGGAGGGAACACACTTATAGAAGGGGAGGGGATAGGGAGCTTATGGACAGGAAACCAGGAAAGGGAATAACATATGAAACGTAAATAAAGAAATATCCAATAAAAGTATAAATAAATATACAAATCCAACATTTAATGAAAATAAATTATACATTTATTTAAAAGTAAGGAGTTTGGCTGTCATGGATCTTGCTCTGTATGCTGATCTTGAACTCAGATCTGCATAGCTCTCACACCTGAGTGCTGGGATTAAAGTTGTTTACCACCATTCCTGGACCTAAGATTTTGTTTACCTGGAACTTACTCTGTACCAGGATGGACATGAACTCAGAAACTACCTTGCCTTTTTCTCCTAGGATTAAAGATATGCACTACCATGCCTGAACCTAAGCTTTTTTTCATGGTGACTATACTTCTAGACCTGAATCAAACCCTTGTTTTGTCCTATTTCATGATTTGAATCAAAACCCTGTGTTTTCCACCCTCAAGACACAGATCATTTGTGTGCTCTCCATTTCTGGATCATAGTTCATAACAGATATAATCAAGTTAACCACTGAGAAGAGCCACTACAGTTCTTCCCTTCTGCATTTGACACACAACAATGTCTCCATATTTCCAAATGAAAACAATAACCCAATCACAATAATCACTAATATGATATATCCCTTGGTTTACAGCAAAAACACAAACAGTACACTTGTCTAGGTAGTATCTTGCCCCTTCTATTATCTATTAGCTTCCTTCTATTATCACCTTGGCAGGAAGTGTGTGGTACCCTGTAGGAAAATATGATGCTAGAGGAACCTAGGGTCCTACATCTTGATCCAAGAGAAGGCAGGAGACTCTTTCCCTCAGGCCACTAGGAGGATCATCCAGATCACATTGCACAGACTTGAACATTTCATGAAACCTCAAAGTCCCACCTTCATTATGATACATAATGAGATACATCCTCTAAGAATCTTATGTCTTTTCCAATATGCATGCCCACAAGTCCGATAATCAGGCATAATTAAACCACAAGCCTATGGTTTCTACTTGAAAGCTGAGTTCATCTTTTATCTCAGGAGTCGCCTGCTTTCCAAAATCCCCCTCTGCTTTTATAAATTTCTATTAAATCTTATATATTCAAGTATATGCTACTCATGAATCTCATATTAGGCAGCTTTCGTATTCTGCCTCTAAGGTCAACCAAACTACATCAATCTAGTATATCATTGTCTAAAAAAAGTGCCAATTTCCTCTAATTTTATCTAATATTATCTTCATTTGGGTTTTACAACTGTGAACAGACACCATGACCAAGGCAACTCTAATACGGGACAACATTTAAGTGGGGCTAGCTTTTAGATTCAGAGGTTCAGTCCATTATCATCAAGGTGTGTGCTTGGCACCCTCCAGGAAGGCATAGTTCAGGAGGACCTGAGAGTTCTACATCTTCATTCAAAGGCAGACACAAGAAGACAGACTTCCCGGAAGTTAGGAAGAATATTGCAAGGCCCAACCTCACAGTGACACACTTCCATCAACATGGCCACACCTAGTCCAACAATGCCACAACTGCTAATAATGCTACTCTCTAGGCCAAGTTTATTCAAACAAAGTTTTGTATTTTGCTTTAAAATATATAATATAAGTACAAATACCATGTGAATAGAATTTCCTACTCAAATTTTATATTACATATATATATATATTCATATTAAGCAAATAGTTTTGCTTTTTCTGTGTTTTATAATTTTTTCCAAAAATACAATAAAATACATACTTCATTTTGTTGAAAAACAATGTTCTTTCTAAAGTCATTGATGATGATTCCCATTTTCCTATTTGTATATGATCAATACACAAACATGATTGTATCCTCAAGTGAAAACTTAATGAATGACCATGTCATCATAGGATATTTCAGATTTTATCTTCACCATTCAAATCCTAATAATTTTCAAAACAGATTACAGTAGTTAAACACACAAACATATAAAAGAATATCCTTTCTCCCACATAATTGGCAGTACTTAGTGTTATAATAACTTCTATATCAGAAATTTGCCAATTTAGAGTATATGAAACTGTATTTCATAGTTTCAATTCCAATCTCTTTGGTTATTAATGAGCTATTGTTAACTTTGCTGTTATTAATATCACTCACATTTTTCAGTTTGCTGCTACCTTTGAAATACTTCTATTTCATTGCATTTCCTGTTCAATCACTCTTATATTCTTTACAGATACCTAGTTGTGGTTCTACCTTGCAAAAGCAAAGAAGGGGCTTTTAGAAGGGCACATTAAGTCAATGGATACACTAAATTCTAGGAAAAATTAGAGTATGGCATTTGTTGATTGAAAAGGCTTACAAAGGTAGGAGCAAGGAAATGTGAAATAAGTTGAGAGTTAGGGAGTGATAATCAGAGAAAGGATTGGTGAAACCTATATCAAAGACCACAATCCCATAAACAAATTAAAACATTGGATGAAGAGGAAAATCATGGGATATGAAAGGAAAAGGATGTATAAGGTAGTTAAAAGATTAATAAGTGAATCAAGGGTATGAGTGTGAAGGAATAACATGTTTGTTTAAAATCTACAGATTATGAAAAATACTTTATGAGAGCTCACATCTTAGATGATTTCCAAATGTAACTTGAAAAAGAGTTTAAACCAAATTACCCAGCATGCATCAATAATTTCACTCCCCAAGGACATGAGTTACTAAATAAAAACCACAGTGGTAAGAATAAGACACTTCAACTTGAAATACTGGACTTGTAGCCCTCAACAGTTTTCAAAATAACACAAGTTTGTAACTGTCCTTGGTTACCCACTTCAACTTCATGGTAAAACACTAATGCTAAGTGTACAACACTCTTTAACTGAACACACAGTAAATTCCATCTCAACGTGACTAGAAAACTAGTTCCCTCCTGACTAGCTTTTATACTGTCAGAATATTCTACACAGAGTACTTGGGGAGATAAAAGTCACCCATCGTCTTACCCACTGCTGGAAACAGCATGATCTAACACTGCCTTTCCAGTCAAGATCTTAACCACTGTTGCTATGGTTGCACAACTATTATGAGGTAAAAACCTACTCTCTTAGTGGATTTGAGACCTGATCCACATGAGACAATTTAATGCTTAGTCCTGAAATTCTAATCAAAGCCTTATGGATGGGGAGTTCATAGGCCATTGGTGATATTGTAAAATTGCCTTCTATGTTTATACACATATAATGTTTTCAACTTTAGTCAAATATACTTCTTTTGAAGTGAACAACAATAATTGGGAAGACCTACAATGATCTAGTGTTTAGAGAATAAGTAACAGTAAAATCAAAATCCCAAATGAGACAACAATGTTCCCTCCTAATCTCAGGGAACGGCACTAAAGCAGAGGAGGGAACAAAAATATGAGACAGAAAATGTGCAAGCTGTGTAATTCTGAGTCTGTCCATTACACTCATGAACTCACAGCAACCATTATTATCTATATATCTATATAAGATAAGCCAGCCAGAATTACCAACATAAATATGGGGATGTATTATACATGCTCTATCTCTTAAGGGGATAAAGTGGCAGTTGGAAGCTGTTGGAGGGGGTATTTGAACTAATGAGCAGGTTTTTCATGTTCTAATGGATAGACTTACATGCAAGTTCATAGGGGCAACACTAATTGAACTTAGTGAATTACCATATATAAAATATGACATGAAATGGGAGGGGGCACAATGGAGGGGAAATACCTCCTGTTTAAGTAAGAAAATAGCAGAAAATTAGTATTGTATTTCACCATGTGGAGCCATTCGAGTTTATTTTTGGCTTACAGTTTCAGAGAGTTGAAATCCATAACCATCATAGCAGGGAGCATGGCACATTCAAACAACCACAGAAGAGATTTTAAATCTCTCGTCTTTCTCGATTCCTGTTTAAAAATTGACCTTTTTATCTTTCATGGCCCATGAGCCAATGGTATGCCATTGGCTTTCATTTCTGAACATGTACATTAAATACAAATCTTTCTTTTCCTTTTTATTTAAAGCTCCTTATTTGGTTGAAAACATGTATTGGGTACCACTGTCCAAGATTGAGGTTTAGGATTTTAATAATAATGATTAATATATACATCCAAAACTTGGATATAAGTTTTATACTGATGTTCTTGTTTCCTTTCTATTTCTGTGATTAAAAAGTCATGACCAAAAGCAACCTAGGAAGGTAATGGTTTAATTTGTCCTGTAGCTTATAGTTTATGATTAGGGAAGTCAGGGCAGAGAGTCTAACACTGGGATGCTTTCCTTAGTTTGCTCGGCTTGTTATACAACACTGGCATGGCACTACCCATAGAATACAAAATTTAAGCTCAGGAAATTTAATATTGATAAAACACTTTAAGTTATGATCTACCTTTTACTAACTGTTTTGTTTACATTACAAATTTTGTCATCTTCTTGGTCCCATCTCCAAGAGTCCTTTACCACATGCCCTCTCCCCTTTGCCTCTGAGAGGGTGGTCCCCTTAATCCCTCCCTCCAACAGCTACCCTCCCCCACATTCCCCTTCCCTGGGGTATCAAGTATCTACAGGATTGGTCACATCATTTTTTATTTCTTTACATTCTATTAAAATACCTCCTATATACAAGCATGGAAATGTCAAGTAATAAGCATAATCAGTTAGTACATATTTGATGACAAAGATAGAGTTTTAATTTACTAGAAACAGTTTCATTGTTGATATAAAGACATTTTCCTATAAGAAGATAATGTACATTGTGGATTTTGCACATGACACTTGGCATATGGAAAAAAATGTTGAACACACTGAAGAAGTACTTGTCTCCAATATAAACTAGGTTCAAGCTCTGAAAGTAAAATGAATCCTCTCAATGCTAAAAAGAGTGACAAAACTATATAACTTGCTATAACAGCAGAAAGACTTCTCTGACCTGGTTCTCTCTGATCTAGTAGGTTACTTTTACAAAGGAGACATTTTTTTCTTGAGCATTGTTACAGTAAAGTTTCTCTCTATTCAAATATAGTCATCTCCTTTGGCAAGATATTTGGAGTTCATTTCTCTTTTTCTCTTTTTTTGGGAAGTCATGACACACTACATTGTATACTAGCCATGGTTTATTTAGGCTCTGATTCCTTGACTTGCCTCTAAAACTGTGTAACATGTGTCCTCCAAGGGAACATGGGAAGTTACATTTAGAAATACAGTAAGTTTGCACTGCTAGACTTGTAATGAGATTTCTGCTTTAAAAATAAAAATAGTGGCTTCTGAAAACTATTTTATGTATTACCTTGGGTACCTTTTATCTTTTTTTTTTCTTTTTTTTTGTTGTTGTTTGTCTTTTTTTTTTTATTTTTTATTAACTTGAGTATTTCTTATATACATTTCGAGTGTTATTCCCTTTCCCGGTTTCCGGGCAATCATCCCCCTCCCCCCTCCCCTTCCTTATGGGTGTTCCCCTCCCAACCCTCCCCCCATTGCCGCCCTCCCCCCATAGACTAGTTCACTGGGGGTTCAGTCTTAGCAGGACCCAGGGCTTCCCCTTCCACTGGTGCTCTTACTAGGATATTCATTGCTACCTATGGGGTCAGAGTCCAGGGTCAGTCCATGTATAGTCTTTAGGTAGTGGCTTAGTCCCTGGAACCTCTAGTTGCTTGGCATTGTTGTACTTTTGGGGTCTCGAGCCCCTTCAAGCTCTTCCAGTTCTTTCTCTGATTCCTTCAACAGGGGACCTATTCTCAGTTCAGTGGTTTGCTGCTGGCATTCGCCTCTGTATTTGCTGTATTCTGGCTGTGTCTCTCAGGAGCGATCTACATCCGGCTCCTGTCGGTCTGCACTTCTTTGCTTCATCCATCTTGTCTAATTGGGTGGCTGTATATGTATGGGCCACATGTGGGGCAGGCTCTGAATGGGTGTTCCTTCAGTCTCTGTTTTAATCTTTGCCTCTTCCTTCCCTGCCAAGGGTATTCTTTTTCCTCATTTAAAGAAGGAGTGAAGCATTCACATTTTGATCAACCGTCTTGAGTTTCGTTTGTTCTAGGGATCTAGGGTAATTCAAGCATTTGGGCTAATAGCCACTTATCAATGAGTGCATACCATGTATGGCTTTCTGTGATTGGGTTAGCTCACTCAGGATGATATTTTCCAGTTCCAACCATTTGCCTACGAATTTCATAAACTCGTTGTTTTTGATAGATGAGTAATATTCCATTGTGTAGATGTACCACATTTTCTGTATCCATTCCTCTGTTGAAGGGCATCTGGGTTCTTTCCAGCTTCTGGCTATTATAAATAAGGCTGCTATGAACATAGTGGAGCACGTGTCTCTTTATATGTTGAGGCATCTTTTGGGTATATGCCCAAGAGAGGTATAGCTGGATCCTCAGGCAGTTCAATGTCCAATTTTCTGAGGAACCTCCAGACTGATTTCCAGAATGGTTTTACCAGTCTGCAATCCCACCAACAATGGAGGAGTGTTCCTCTTTCTCCACATCCTCGCCAGCATCTGCTGTCACCTGAGTTTTTGATCTTAGCCATTCTCACTGGTGTGAGGTGAAATCTCTGGGTTGTTTTGATTTGCATTTCCCTTATGACTAAAGATGTTGAACATTTCTTTAGGTGTTTCTCAGCCATTCGGCATTCCTCAGCTGTGAATTCTTTGTTTAGCTCTGAACCCCATTTTTTAATAGGGTTATTTGTTTCCCTGCGGTCTAACTTCTTGAGTTCTTTGTATATTTTGGATATAAGGCCTCTATCTGTTGTAGGATTGGTAAAGATCTTTTCCCAATCTGTTGGTTGCCGTTTTGTCCTAACCACAGTGTCCTTTGCCTTACAGAAGCTTTGCAGTTATATGAGATCCCATTTGTCGATTCTTGATCTTAGAGCATAAGCCATTGGTGTTTTGTTCAGGAAATTTTTTCCAGTGCCCATGTGTTTCAGATGCTTCCCTAGTTTTTCTTTTATTAGTTTGAGTGTGTCTGGTCTGATGTGGAGGTCCTTGATCCACTTGGACTTAAGCTTTGTACAGGGTGATAAGCATGGATCGATCTGCATTCTTCTACATGTTGCCCTCCAGTTGAACCAGCACCATTTGCTGAAAATGCTATCTTTTTTCCATTGGATGGTTTTGGCTCCTTTGTCAAAAATCAAGTGACCATAGGTGTGTGGGTTCATTTCTGGGTCTTCAATTCTATTCCATTGGTCTATCTGTCTGTCTCTGTACCAATACCATGCAGTTTTTATCACTATTGCTCTGTAATACTGCTTGAGTTCAGGGATAGTGATTCCCCCTGAGGTCCTTTTATTGTTGAGGATAGCTTTAGCTATCCTGGGTTTTTTGTTATTCCAGATGAATTTGCAAATTGTTCTGTCTAACTCTTTGAAGAATAGGATTGGTATTTTGATGGGGATTGCATTGAATCTGTAGATTGCTTTTGGTAAAATGGCCATTTTTACTATATTAATCCTGCCAATCCATGAGCATGGGAGATCTTTCCATCTTCTGAGGTCTTCTTCAATTTCTTTCCTCAGTGTCTTGAAGTTCTTATTGTACAGATCTTTTACTTGCTTGGTTAAAGTCACACCGAGGTACTTTATATTATTTGGGTCTATTATGAAGGGTGTCGTTTCCCTAATTTCTTTCTCGGCTTGTTTCACTTTTGTATAGAGGAAGGCAACTGATTTATTTGAGTTAATTTTATACCCAGCCACTTTGCTGAAGTTGTTTATCAGCATTAGCAGTTCTCTGGTGGAACTTTTGGGATCACTTAAATATACTATCATGTCATCTGCAAATAGTGATATTTTGACCTCTTCTTTTCCGATCTGTATCCCCTTGATCTCCTTTTGTTGTCTGATTGCTCTGGCTAGAACTTCAAGAACTATATTGAATAAGTAGGGAGAGAGTGGGCAGCCTTGTCTAGTCCCTGATTTTAGTGGGATTGCTTCAAGTTTCTCTCCATTTAGTTTAATGTTAGCAACTGGTTTGCTGTATATGGCTTTTACTATGTTTAGGTATGGGCCTTGAATTCCTATTCTTTCCAGGACTTTTATCATGAAGGGGTGTTGAATTTTGTCAAATGCTTTCTCAGCATCTAATGAAATGATCATGTGGTTTTGTTCTTTCAGTTTGTTTATATAATGGATCACGTTGATGGTTTTCCGTATATTAAACCATCCCTGCATGCCTGGGATGAAGCCTACTTGATCATGGTGGATGATTGTTTTGATGTGCTCTTGAATTCGGTTTGCCAGAATTTTATTGAGTATTTTTGCGTCGATATTCATAAGGGAAATTGGTCTGAAGTTCTCTTTCTTTGTTGGGTCTTTGTGTGGTTTAGGTATAAGAGTAATTGTGGCTTCACAGCAGGAATTCGGTAGTGCTCCATCTGTTTCAATTTTGTGGAATATTTTGGATAATATTGGTACTAGGTCTTCTATGAAGGTCTGATAGAATTCTGCACTAAACCCGTCTGGACCTGGGCTCTTTTTGGTTGGGAGACCTTTAATGACTGCTTCTATTTCCTTAGGAGTTATGGGGTTGTTTAACTGGTTTATCTGTTCCTGATTTAACTTCGATACCTGGTATCTGTCTAGGAAATTGTCCATTTCCTGCAGATTTTCAAGTTTTGTTGAATATAGGTTTTTATAGTAAGATCTGATGATTTTTTGAATTTCCTCTGAATCTGTAGTTATGTCTCCCTTTTCATTTCTGATTTTGTTAATTTGGACGCACTCTCTGTGTCCTCTCGTTAGTCTGGCTAAGGGTTTATCTATCTTGTTGATTTTCTCAAACAACCAACTTTTGGTTCTGTTGATTCTTTCTATGGTCCTTTTTGTTTCTACTTGGTTGATTTCAGCTCTGAGTTTGATTATTTCCTTCCTTCTACTCCTCCTGGGTGTATTTGCTTCTTTTAGTTAGCATATAATTTAATATATTTTATTGTGAATTTGAAAAACATTTGCTATTATTTGTATCAGAATATGAGTATGTGCACATGAATGCTGGTATAGAAATATGCCAGAAAAGGGCAGCAGATTCTTTAGTCCAGTGCTTTTCAACCTATGAGTTGTGACTCCCTGGAGGGTTAAGAGAACCTTTTGCAGGAATTGCTGAAGACCATCAGAAAACACAGATATTTACGAGTCATAACAGTGGCAAAATTGGTTATGAAGTAGCAACAAAAATTTTTATGGTTGTGGGACATCATACATGTGGAACTGTATTAAGCGTCATAGCATTAAGAAGGCTAAGAATCAATGGCTTAAAATTACATTTGCAGGCAGTTGTGAGTCACATGATGTGGACACTGGGAAACATACTTGGTACTTAACAAAAACCAAAAGCACTTAATTTAGAGTCATCGATCTTTCTAGCCCTTCATCTTGGCTTCTTCATTTGCACTCAGGACTCTTGTCTCCCACTGCACCATAATTATTCACATCAGTACTTAAGTTCTTCTATACCCAGTACTCCTTGTTCCAATTTACTCCTACTCAAGCTTCTTTTTGTCCTCACTTGGGCTTTTATCTAGTTTCTTGGCATTTAAACACAGCGGATGTCATTACATACATAAAACCTATATGAGATTTGGTCTATTGGCATTTCAGCAAAAAGGGGGACAGTTGTATGGCCCCTTCCTCCAAGGGGATCACAGACAGTTAATATTTTCTGGGAGGAGAGGGTTCTCATAAGACTCCTAACTGCTCTCTGAGGACTCACAGGCAGTTATCATTACTGAGGAGGAAGGTAGTCCTGAAGTTCCACTGATCTCTGATGCCAACTGCCATTTGGCAGTTGTTAGGGGAATGCAAAATATTTTCTTAAGTGTTATAGCCATTGATAATTACCTATGTCCCTGTGAGTAATTCCTTACCCTTTCTCCTGTAAACAGCCATGATGAAACTCATTAGTTCCCCCCAAAAAAGGTAACAGTAGAATAGGACCAGTCTGGAAGAGGACAGTGATCTGAAGAAGATAGCGTCACGGCAGAAAACATGATCCAAATGTATTATATACCTATGTGAAATGTTGTAATGGAGCCCACTATGTATAATTAATGCTAACTAAATAAGTGAGAATTTTTAAAAGAAGTATCTTAGGCACTTTGAGCATTTTCTTCAGGATTTTACCATGTTAAACATAGATGGAAGGCATAGTAAGTGTTAGCAGGTTTTGCTGTCATTGTTTTTAACTATTAGTTCTTTGATAATTACATAAAATCTATTTGACCATATGTATCCCCCACCTTCAACATCTAAATTCTTCCATTTCCCCCCCACTTAATGACATTTTTTTCTTTTTTAACACATTAAGTCAAATTTGTGCTTTTTGTATACTCTCAAAATTGGTAGTTTCCCTAACAAATTATAGTTTTAAAAGAATATTGACAATATAAAAATACCAATTTTGTTTTATAATATAGTGGAATTTATATCAAAATGATTTGTTGTGTGGGAAGATGGAGACATGACTCATTGTTGAAATGTGACATATTCTACCTGATCTTTCACAGGTATTGTGAATATATTTGTGTGTATGTATGTATATATATATATATATATATGTATATATGTATATATATATATGTACTGTACACATTTAGAGAAGTTTCAAGAGACTTTATTTAAATTCTTGTTTGTTTTTTTTTCCTACAGCTATGTCTATTTTTATGATTTCATGGAGTATTATACTTATTGTCTTCCTGACAATGCTCTTAATGCTCTCAGAATTACAACTTGTTTAGATAAAGTGTTATTAGATTACTAAATATATGTTATAAATAGAACCAATAATTTATATGCTATGTAATTATGAAGAAAAAACACTCAGTTTTGAAAGCTAAGGAGACCTGTGGTCTGCTTGTTATCTGGAAGCTAGCAAATCAAGAAATCTAGTAACGTAATTCAATCCAAGTTTGAAAGTCTAAGGGTACTCTTTATTGTTAGACCTTGTTCACACCTGAATGCCAGGAGTAACAGTAATGTTTGATATCAGGAGAAGATGGCTATCTTAGCCAAATTTAAAAACAAATAATTAGTTTGCTATTCTTATTTTTATTTATTTTTTGTTAGGAATCCATTAGAATAATAATATAATATAAAATAAATTGAAAATACAGTTGAAGGTTAAATGGGTTAATTTTTTTATTATCTTTAATCTTCTTTTGAAGTCCAGTCATTATCCCCCCCCACCAGTTCTACTCTCTGACAGTTTCCATGCTAGTCTTCCCTGTTTACAAGAGGATAAGCCCTACCCAAATACTTTCACACCTTACTAGACCTCCCTACTCCCTGGAGTCTCAATTTTCTCAACACTTAAGTACCTCTTCTTTCATTGAGGCCAGGCCAGGTAGTCCTCTCCTGTTTATGTATTGGGGCCCTCAGACCAGGTAGTGTATGCTGCCTGGATTTTGGCTTGAGAGATCTTATGGGTCCGGATTTGTTGAGACTGATGGTCTTCCTATGGGGTCACCATCCTCCTCAACTTCTTCTAGCCTTTCTCTAACTCAGCCACAGGGGTCCCTGACTTCAAACCATTGGTTGGGTATAAACACCTGCTTCTGTCTCAGCCATCTGCTTGTTGATTTTCTCAGACTTCATCCATACTAGGCTCCTGTCTGTAAGTATATCAAAGCATCAGTAATAGTGTCAGGCCTTAGGGCCTCCCCTGGAGCTAGATCCTAATTTGGGCCTATCACTGGACCTCCTTTCCCCCAGTATCTTCTCCATTTTTCCCTGCAATTCTTATAGACAGGAACAATTCTAGGTCAGAGGTTGTGACTGTGGGATGGCAAAACCATCCTTCCACGTGATGCCCTGTTTTTCTACTAGAGGAAGATTCTACAAGTTTCCTCTCCCCACTTTTGGACATTTCATATAAGGTCGCTTGCACTGAGTCTTGAGAAACTCTTACCTCCTGGGTCTCTGGTACATTATGCAGGGTCTCCTCACCTCCCTAGATTGTATATTTCCATTCATTCTGCTGGTCTTTGGGGCTTCACTTCTGGTCTCTCCTCCACAATAACTGCTCATGTTCTCTTTCCCCCTCCCCCTCCACTTTCCCATCCAGTTCTCTCTCTCTCTCTCTCTCTCTCTCTCTCTCTCTCTCTCTCTCTCTCTCTCTCTCTCTCTCTCTCTCTCTCTCTGCTTTTTCTTTCTCTCTGCTCTCTGCTTTTTTCTCCCTCCCAAGTGGGATTGAACTATATATTCTTGGGGCCTTTGGATTGTTAATCTTATATTCTGTGTATTATATCCTGGGTATTCTGTACTTTTTTTGTTAATAACCACTTGTTTTTATTTGCATTTCACTGATCATTAAGGACTTGGAGCGTTTCTTTAAATTCTTCCAAGCCATCTGAGATTTCTCTTTGTGAATGCTATGTTTAGTTCTATGCCCCATTTTTTTTGATTAGGTTGTTTGGTTTTTTTGGAGGTTAGCTTCTTATGTTGTTTACACATTTTCAATATTAGTCCTCTATCAGACATGGGGATAATGAAGATTTTTTCTCAATCTGTAGGTTGCCTATTTGTCCTATTGTCTATGTCCTTTGCCTTACAGACACTTCAGTTTCAAGAGATCCTATGTACCAATTCTGGATCTTAGAGCAAGAGCCATTGGAGTTCTGTTTAGGAAATTCAACCCAGGGTCTATCAGTTAAAAGCCCTTTCCCACTGTCTCTTCTATTAGATTCAGTGTATCTGGTTTTATGTTGAGAGGTTCTTGATCCACTTGGACTTGAGCTTTGGTAATGGTGACAAATATGGGTCTATTTTCATTTTTTCTACATATAGACAGCTGGTTAGACTGGCACCATTTTTGAAGATGTTTTCTTTTTTTCCACTGTATATTTTTTTCTCTGACAAGGATGAGTATGCTTAAGTGTGTAGTTTTGTTTCTGGGTCTTCAATTCTATTCCATTGATCAAACTACCTGTCTCTGTACCGATATGCAGTTTATAGTACTATTGCTTAATAGGGACTGGATTTGGTGGCTGCATATGGGGTCGATCTCCAGGTAGGGAAGTCTCTGGATAGTCGTTTCTTTGGTCTCTGCTCAACTCTTTTGTCCTGTATTTATTTTAGACAGGAGCAATTCTGGGTTAAAATTTTGAGAAGTGTGGGTAGCCTTATTGCCCAACCAGGGGCTTAGCCTATCCACTGGATATGGTCTCTACAGGTTCTCTGTCCCCATTGGTGGGCATTTCAGCTAGTCCCATCTCTTTTGGGTCCTGGGAGACTCTTGCTTTCCTGACATTTGGAACTTGCTGATGGCTATCACCAGTTCTACATCCCCTGTTGCTACACACCTCTATTCAAATTCCTTAGCCTCTGTATATCATCACTATCCTCCCATATTTGATCCTGCCTCCTTCCCCCTTCCCCTTTCTCTCTTACTCCAAAGTCCCTCCCATCCTTTACATCAGCATCAATATTTTATTCCCCACTCTAAGAAGGATTGAAGCATCCACATTTTGATTTTCCTTCTGCTTGAAGGAAATTCATATGGTCTGTGAATTTTTTCTTGTGTATTCCTAGCTTTTGGGTTAATATCCACTTCTCAGTGAGTGCATACTATGTGTGTTCCTTTGTTACTGGATCATCCCACTCAGGATGATATTTTCTTCAGACATACCAGAAGAGGGCATCGGATGCAATTATAGATGGTTGTAAGCCAACATGTGGTTGCTGGGAATTGAGCTCAGGATCTCTGGAAGAGTAGTCAGTGCTCTTAACAAATGAGCCATCTCTACAGTGCTCCAGGATGATATTTTCTGTTCTATCCATTTGCCTAAGAATTTCATATATCGTTTTTAATACTTGGGTAGTACTCCATTGAGTAAATGTACCATATATTCTGTATACATTCCTCTGGTGAAAGAAATCTGGGTTCTTTCCAGCCTCTGGCTATTATACATAAGTCTGCTGTGAACATAGTGGAGCATGTGTCCTTGTTATATGTTGGAGCAACTTTTGTGTATATGCCCAGCAGTGGTATAAATGGGTCCTCAAGTAGTATGATGGCCAATTTTCTGAGGAACTTCCAAACTTACTTCCAGAGAGTTTGTAGCAGCCTGCAATCCCACCAGCAATGGAGGAGTGTTCCTCCTTTTCTACATCCTTGCCAGCATCTGTTGTCACCTGAGTTTTTATCTTACCATTCAACTGGTGTGAGGTAGAATCTCAAGGTTGTTTTGATTTGCATTTCCCTGATGACTAAGGATGTTGAACATTTCTTTTGGTGCTTCTCAGCCATTTGATATTACTCAGTTGAAAATTCTTTGTGTAACTCTGTACCCACATTTTAATGGGGTTATTTGGTTTTCTGGAGTCTAACTTCTTGAGTTCTTTGTATATATTAAATATTAGCCCTCTATTGGATGTAGGATTGGTAAACAATTTTTTCCCAATCTGTTCCTTGCCATTTTGTTCTATTGATAGTTTCCTTTGCTTTACAGAAGGTTTGTGAATTTATGAGGTTCCATTTTTGGGTTCTTGATCTTAGAGCATAAGCAACTGGTATTATGTTCAGGAAATGTTCCCCTGTGCCTATGTGTCCAAGGCTTTTCCCCACTTTTTCTTCTACTAGCTTCACTCTATCTGGATTTATGTTGACGTCCTTGATCCACTTGGACTTGAATTATATACAAGGCAATAAGAATAGATTGATTTGCATTCTTCCATATGCAGACCTCCAGTTGAACCAGTACCATATGTTGAAAGTACCATCTTTTTTCCATAGGATTGTTTTAGCTTCTTTGTCAGACGTCAAGTGACCATAGGTGTGTTGGTTCTTTTCTGGGTCTTCAATTCTATTCAATTGATCTACCTGCCTGTCTCTCTACTGATACCATGAGGTTTTTTTATCAAGATTGCTCTGTAATACAGCTTGAGATCAGGGATGGTGATTCCCCCAGAAGTTACTTTACTATTGAGCATAGTTTTTGCTATACTTGTTTTCTTCTTATATCAAATGAATTTGAATTTGCAAATTGTTCTGTCTAAAATTCTGAACAATTGAGTTGGTATTTTGATAGGAATTGCATTGAATCTGTAGAATGCTTTTGTAAAGATGGCCACTTTTACTATAGTATTCCTGCCAATCCATGACCATGAGGATCTTTCCCTTTTCTGAGATCTTTTTGGATATCTTTCTTCAGAGACTTCAAGTTCTTGTCATAGGGATCTTTCACTTCCCTGGATAGAGTCTCATAAAGGTATTTTATATTATTTGTGAATAGTTTAAAGGGGGTCATATCCCTAATCACTTTCTCAGACTGTTTATACTTTGAGTAGAGGAAGGTTACTAGTTTGTTTGAGTTAATTTTATACCCTGTCAATTTGCTGAAGTTGTTTATCTGTTGAAGGAGTTCTCTGGTAGAATTTTCCAGCTCACTTAAATATGCTATCATAACATCTGCAAATAGTGATATTTTGACTTATTCCTTTCCAATTTGTATCCCTTTGATCTCCTTTTGTTGTCTGATTGCTCTGGCTAGGATTTCAAGTACTATATTGTATAAGTAGGGAGAGAGTGAGAGGCCTTGTCCATTCCATGATTTTAGTGGGATTGCTTCAAGTTCCTCTCTATTTGGTTTGATGCTTGCTACTGGTGTGCTGTATATTGCTTTTAGTATGTTTAGGTATGGGCTTCGAACTCCTGAACTTTCCAAAAATTTTACCATGAAGGGGTGTTGAATTTTGTCAAATGCCTTTTCAGCATCCATTGAGATGATCATGTGTTTTTTCTATGATTTTTTTAATATAATGGATTATGTTGATGGATTTCTGTATATTGTACCATCCTTGCATCCCTGGGATGAAGCCTACTTCTTCATGGTGAATAATATGTTTTTATTGTTAAGAATTATTTTGCTCTCCTGGGGTTTTTGTTTTTCCAGATGAATTTGAGAATTTTTCTTTCCATGTTTTTGAAGAATTGTGTTGGAATTTTAATGATGATTGTATTGAATCTATAGATTGCTTTTGGTAAATTGTCCACTTTTACCATATTAATCCTACCAATCCGTTAAAATAGGAGATCCTTACATCTTCTTAGGTGTGAAGGTTTGCATATGCTTGGCTCAGGGAGTGGAATGTGGTGGTTTGAATACTCTTGGCCCAGGGAGTGGCACTATTAGAAAGTGTGGCCTTGTTGGAGGAAGTGTGTCATTGTGAGGTAGGCTTGGAGATCCTTCTCCTAGATCCTCCTAGGATGCTAAGACTGTTCCTTGCTTCCTTCTGGTAAAGATGTAGAACTCAGCTCTTCCTGCACCATGCCTGCCTGGATTCTGCAATGCTCCCACCTTGATGATAATGGATTGAACCTCTGAACCTGTAAACCAGCCCTAATCAAATATTGTTCTGTATAAAATTTGCATTGATTTTAGTGTCTGTTCATAGCAATAAAACCCTAACTAAGACATGAAATTTTCTTCAGTTTCTTTTATCAAACTTGGAGTTCTTGTCATACACATATTTCACTTGTTTGGTTAGAATTACCCCAAAGTATTTTATATTATATGTGACTATTGTGAAGGATATTTCCCCTAATTTCTTTCTCACCCCAATTATCATTTGTATAAAGGAAGACTACTGATTTATTGGAGTTAATTTTATATCCATCCACTTTGCTGAACTAGTTTATGGGCTGTAGAATTTCTCTGGTATAATTTTTGGGGTGGTTAATGTATACCATCATATTATCTGCAAATAGTGATTCTTTGACCCCTTCTTTGTGAATTTGTACCCCCTTGATCTCCTTTTGTTGTCTTATTGCTCTGGCTTGAACTTCAAGTACAATATTGAGAGAGTGAGTATACTTTCATGTCTCTGTTTTTTGTGAGATTGCTTCAAGTATTTCTCCGTTTAATTTTTACTGGTTGTTGTGTTGCTGTATATTGCTTTTATTATGGTCAAGTATTCTGGGGCTCTGGTGCACTGGATCAAGAGAAGGGAAGATAACTCAGGCAGGGAGGGGGAAAAAGCTTTCTCTGCTCCTGCTGCTGATGTTGCTCCTTTTCTCCACTGCCTCTTTGGTTTCTGGGCAGGGCTGAGCAAGCAGGAGACTGACTAGTAAGCAAGGGGTGCAGGAGAGCTTCTGGAAAATTTCAACAGAGTAGATCTCTTCCCCAACTGGCAGTATTAAGCTCTCAGATCAAAACTCTCAGAGGATGGATAATTCCTGCATACCTTTAATCCTTCTGAACAGTTTTCTTAAGTACAGAGTTTGGATGGGTCAGGGACTCCTATTGGATTGGCTTGAGAGTTTGGGAAGACATCATCTACATATCTGGTGGCATGGTCCTGTTTCTGATCTGTCTTGAGTCTACATTACTTGTGGTCAAATCCTCACCTGTGGAGAAGGGACTTGGGGCATTGCCCTAAGTGACTAGTCTGTCACAAACCTCTCTACAGGGGTGTGTATGGGCTTCAGCTACTGAGAAAGCCCTAATCCCTTAAGAGACTGGATGTGCCTGAAGTCCCTATGGGTCCCCCAGGGATTTGACTATCTCAACCAAATATCAGGGTACTTTTCACAGCTAGCCAGCCTACAAGGTATGGGCATTGAATCATTTTAATAAATTACTCAATATGAGTAGGTTTTATTACAAAGGAAATATCTGTAATTGTACACTCTTAGGAGATTTATGAATTGGAACTAGCAAATCTTTTAAATACTGAAAGTAACTATTACACTATAGAAATATAAGATAATGAATAATGTCTAAATGGATCATTGTTTTCAACATAGTCTTTTTCTGTGACAGAAATATAAACTAATTTTTTGTTTCTGGAAAATTGAAATATGTGTAGTGGTTTCTTCAAAAATAGAAGTGGTGTTAATATGTAACATCTGTACCACAACTAAATATAAATCTTGAGAATTCTAAATTATGTAATATTGACCTCCATGATCCCATTGCACCTTCGCCAGATCCTCACCATACAGGTTACATTCCCTTCCCCCACCCATTTTTTCCTGCTGGTTGAAACTTCTGTGGATATCCCAAGCTTCCATGAACAGCCTGCTATCCATGCTGGCCTTCTATTTTCCCCCTACCTCTCTGCCCACCTTCATTGGACCTTCTGAGCTTGAACCACACAGGTAAGCTTTCCTTCCATTACCCATCTTCCCTGCTCACTGTATGCTTTTGATACACCAAGCAACTTTCAGAAGTCTGCTAGCTTCTGCAGCTAACCATTCACCCACAACCTCTCGGACCACCCTCGTTACAGCTGCAGCTCCTGAACTATGTAGAACTGTAGCTCCTGAAACATATAGAACTTCAGTTCCTGAACTATACAAACCTCCTTATCTGGAACCATAGAGCTCCAGGATATATATTAAAGGCCTGCCACACCAGAACCATTGAGGTTAATCCCCCTCAAAATACCTCATACAACAGGGACATCAAGGGACTAAAAATATCCAGAGACCTAAAGGCCCTCAAAAGAACAGAATCAACAAAAGCTTGGGCCATATGACAGCTTCAGAACATAGCTACCCCCTTATAGCAAGATCTGGATATCTTATCATAACCAAAGCAAAAGAAAATGACCTTAATTCTAGTCTTATAAGATTGATTGAGGCCTTTAAAGTAGAGAGGAGTAAATTCATTAAAGAAATACAGGAAAATGTAATAAAAAAGGTAAAAGTCTTTAAAGAGGACAGGAGCAGCAAATGCTAGCATCTCCAGTAGAGTAGAGGCAATGGAAGAAAGAATCTCAGCCATAGAACATATATACAAAAATTTGATATGTCAATCAAAGAAAATATTAAATTTAAAAATTCCTGATATAAAACATCCAGGAAATCTGGGATACCATGAAAAGACATCAGAAAATTAACAGAAATATAAGAAGTTGATGAGTCCCAGGTCCAAGGCCCAAAAAATATTTTAAGCACATCACAGAAGACAACTATCCTAACCTAAAGAAAGAGATATCTATAAACATACAAAAATCTTATAGAACGTAAATTAGACTGGACAAGAAAAGAAAATACTCAAATCACATAGTATTCAAATTATAAAATCCACACAACAAAGAAAGAATATTAAAAGCAGCACGGGAAAATGGCCAGATAACAGACAAAGTAATAAATATTACAATTACAGCTGACTTCTCAACAGAGACTCTAAAATCTACAAGAGCCTGGGAAGATATCTTCCAACTTCTA
The DNA here is from genome assembly GCF_021556685.1 of Rattus norvegicus. Lineage (NCBI taxonomy): Eukaryota > Metazoa > Chordata > Mammalia > Rodentia > Muridae > Rattus > Rattus norvegicus. The sequence goes on along the minus strand of NC_141554.1, from coordinate 133,874,152 downwards.
TAAAAACACAGATGCCAACCTAGACTACTATACCAAGCAAAGCTCTCGATCACCATAGATGGAGAAAACAAGATATTTCAAGACAAATTCAATCTTAATATCTATCCACAAATACAGCCCTACTGAAAACACTAGATTTAATACTCCAACCCTAGAAGGATAACTACATCCTAGGAAATAAGAAATTACACACCATCAAAAGCAAAAAAAGCACACAGACACAGACACAGACACACAGACACACACACATGCACACGTGTGCGCATGCACACACACACACACACACACACACACAGTAACATCAGCAACATCAAAGTAACAGGAAATAAAATCACCAGTCATTAAAATTTCAGATCATAAATGGACTCAATTCCCCAATAAAATGATTTAGGCAAGCAGAATTGAAGGAAATACAGGATCCATCATTCTGCTCTATAGAAGAAACACATCTCAGCAATAAAAATAGATATTACCTCACAATAAAAAGCAGGAGTAAAGTTTTCCAAGCAAAAGGACCCAAGAGGGGTAGTAATTCTAATATATAATAAAATAAACTTTCAAACGAAATTAATCAAAAGAGAATTGGAAGAAAACTTCATACTCATTAAAGGAAAAAATTTACAAAGACCACATCTTAATTCTGAATATCTATTTCCAAAACACAAGGACAACCACATTTATCAAAGAATCACTGCACACCAAACCCCACATATTAATAATGGGAGACTTCAACATCCCAATCTCACCAATTAATAGGTCATGCAGACAAAAATTAAACATGAAATAATGAAATAACACAGATTATGAATCAAATAAACCTAACAGTCATCTATAGAATATTTCACGTAAACAAAAAGAATATGTCTTCTTTTTTTCTTTTTCAAGACCAAAGTAAACCTGAATGCTCTAAGAAGAAAAAAGAAGAAAATATCATCCTGATTGAGGTAACCCAATCACAGAAAAACACATATGGTGTGCACTCACTCATAAGTGGATTTTTTTTACATTTTTAAAGATTTATTTATTATAAAAAATATATATGTATATGTACACACACACACACACACACACACACACACACACACACACGCACACACACTGTAGCTCTCTTCAGACACAACAGGAAGAGGGCATTAGATTCCATTACAGATGGTTGTGAGCCATCATATAGCTGCTGAGATTTGAACTCAGGACTTCTGGAAGAGCAGTCAGCACTCTTAACCACCGAGCCATCTCTCTAGCTCCCAATTTATATTTCTAAAAGATTTCATACATGACAATTCCTGAGCTCTTGTATGTTTTTAGTATATTGGAGTTTTAATTTTCTGGCATTCTGGCATATGTGAAATGGTATTTCACCATAGCTTTAATGTGCACGGTGATAGATTATGACAAGGTTATGCATTGTTTTACCAATCCTTTTCTTTGGATAACCTATTGCTCATTTTTACAAGCACATTGTCGTGTGTGTGTGTGTGTGTGTGTGTGTGTGTGTGTGATACATGCTTGTTATTGTGGATGTATACCACAATGTGTGCAGGTATGCATGCACATGCATGTCAAGGTCAAAGGTTGATGTGTGGTGTGTTTCCTTGATCTCTCCATCTTTTGATTTTTTTGAGACAGTCCCAAAACAAAACAATACCTGAACTCTACTGAAGTTCAAAGTTTCAGCTACACTGTCTGGCCAATGAGCCTCAGGGATTCATCTGTCCCCCCACTCCCAAGCAGTGGGCACAGGAGGCAATTTGCAGGCACTCACCACCATGCTGAGATCTTTTATGTTCTAGGATCTGAACTCAGATCTTCACACTGATAGGTCAGGCTCTGTACCTTCTCAGCTACTGCCCTACTCCAGTGGTCTTTTAAGAGGAATCTTAATTTATTCTAGGTAGTAATTTTTGTTATCAAGTTCAATTTAACAGCTCTTTAATTTTCTGATCAATTTTCCCTCCTCCATCTTCTCCCAGGTCCTCTCCACCCATCTAACTCCACATCTTCTTTCTCTCTTTAGAAAACAAATGAGCAAATAAAAAAGCAAACCAACTAGAATAATAATAATAGTAAGAGAAAAAAACACAAGAAACACGCATACAAATAAAACCCTATAAAAACATAAAATTAGGGATTATATCATACAAGCAGTAGAACAGTAAGATAAAGAACATCCCTCACCCCCCCAAAACCAGCATAAGACAAAAAATACCAAACCAAACCAAACCAAAAAAACTACAAAAACATCATTGAGTTAATTTTTCATTGGCCATCTACTTGTGTGGCATGGGGCCTGCCCTCAACTGTGGTTTGTGTACCCAGTGAGACACCACTGAAGAAAACTGGTTTTTCCTTTGCAACTGGTTGTCAATTGGAGATAGCTCCTTCTGGGTAGGAAACAGGGGCAGGATCTCATATCTGCATCTCCCTCTCATCTCCGGTCTGTCTGTCTGGAGCCTGTGCAGGCCCCGTGCGTGCTGCCACAGTCTCTGAGTTCGTATGTGAGTCAGCTTTGTTGTGTCTGGAAGACACCATTTCCTTGGTGTCATCCACCCCTTCTGGCTGTTACAACCTTCCTGCCTCCTCTTCTGCAGAGCTCCTGGAGCCCTGGGGGGAGGGATTTAATGAGGACATTTAGGACTGAGTGTTCCAGAATCTCTTGCCCTCTGCATACTGTCCAGTTGTGGATCTCTGTTAGTCCTCATGTACTATGGCAGGAAGGGACGTCATCTATAGGATGACGACTGAGCGAGACACTGATCCATTGTGTGCTGGCTAGTTTTATGTCAACTTGACAAAGGCTAGAGTCATCTGAAAGGAGGGGATCTCAACTGAGGAAGTACCTTCATTAGATCCAGCTATAAGGCATTTTTCCTAATTAGTGATTAAGGACCCAGCTCACCGTGGGTAGTGCCATCCCTGGACTGGCAGTCCTAGGTTCTGTAAGAGCAAGCCAATAAGCAGCCTCTCAGCAGCCTCTCCACCAGCTCCTGACTCTAGGTTTCTGCCCTGCTTGAGTTCCTGTTCTGACTTCATTCAGTGATGACCAGTGGTATGGGAGTGGAAGCCGAGTAACTCCTCCCCTCTCCAGCTGCTTTTGGTCATGGTGTGTCATCACAGCAATAGTATCCCTAACTGACATGGAAGTATGGCAGGATGTCATTAAGAGTCACTTTATTGCTGTGTTCCTTTAGCAGAACAATAGTGTTCCCCTCAGGCCCACGGCCTATTTAGTCTCAGGTTCTTAGCCACTTAAGCTGTGTCAGGCATGGGTTCCATCCACTTCACGGAGTGGCCTTAAATCCAATCAGGCAGCGGATGGTCGGATGGTCGCTCTCACAGCGTTTGTGCTGCAAATGCACCGTGTGTCATGCAGGACCTTACTGGTGCAGATCACGGGGTCTGTAGTTGTGTTCCGTTAAGTCTTACTACTTTTGTATATCATAGGGGAACATGTTTCTGTGGCTTTCACTTCAGTTTGTTTTTCTTTTTCAAAACAATAGAGAAGTCATTTCCTCTTGATTCAGATTCTGGAATTTTTGCCAAGATGAAAGAACTTCCAGATAATACAGTCAATTTTTCTAGAAACTTCAATTGTGTTTCAACAAAGTATTAACAACTAGTATTCAGGATACCTAACCTCACCCAAAACTCACATCTGCACTTTCTTTTATCCTGTGTTCCCACTCTTAGAGTCCCCATTTCCCCTCAGCCTTTACAGAGGAGCATCTGTATATGAACAGTGTCCCAGGACAGCAGTTCAGAGCTGCCCTGGGCGTGGCTTTCTTATGCTTCTGTTCTGAGGATGACAATGCTATCGCTCGCCTGTCCTCTGAGGACAATTTATTAGAAGAAAACAAATTCTGAATGTCAAGGAGGTCAAATCAATACGGTGGACACGTGCAGCAGCGCGGACTAAAGGACATATTTAATGCAATAAGCCACACACAGAAAGTCAAACATTACGTTCTCACATATAAGTAGAAGTTAAAAAGTTAATTCCGGGGTTGGGGATTTAGCTCAGTAGTAGAGCGCTTGCCTAGCAAGCACAAGGCCTTGGGTTCGGTCTCCAGCTCTGTCTGGCCGCTGACCCACTGCACAGTCCGCCGGGTTTGAATCGCTCTTCCCTGCGCCCACACTCAGCGGTGCCTTAAGTTCAGGGAGTTGCCAAATGCTCCCGCCAGCTGCCCCTAAACCCGACCGTGCTGTCTCTATTGCTGGTTCCTCCTCACTGTCCCCTCCCATGCGCGTGCGTACTCTTACACAGAACACATGAAACTCAAGAAGGATGACCAAAATGCAGATGCTTCACTCCTTCTTTCAAAGGGGAACAAGAATACCCTTGGGAGGGGATAGGGAGGCAAGGTTTAGAACAGAGGCTGAAGGAACGCCCATTCAGAGCCTGTCCCACATGTGGCATATATAAACTAGTGGCCACAAAACTAGATAAGATGGATGAAGCAAAGAAGTGCAGGCTGACAGGAACCAGATGTAGATCTCTGTTGAGAGACACAGCCAGAATACAGCAAATACATAGGTGAATGCCAGCAGCAAACCACTGACCTGAGAATGGGACCCCTGTTGAAAGAATCAGAGAAAGGACTGAAAGATCTGAAGGAGCTTGAGACTCCATATGAACAACAATGCCAACCAACCAGAGCTTCCAGGGACTAAGCCACTACCCAAAGACTATACATGGACTGACCCTGGGCTCCAACCTCATAGGTAGCAATGAATAGACTAGTAAGAGTACCAGTGGAAGGGGAAGCCCTTTGTCTTGCCAAGGCTTGACTCCCAGTGAGCAGGATTCTTGTGGGGATGGCGGTAATGGGGGAGGATTGGGAGGGGAACACTCATATAGAATGAGAGGGAGAGGGGTTAGGGGGATGTTGGCCTGGAAACCGGGAAAGGGAATAACATTTGAAATGTAAATATCAAATACCCAATTTAAGAAAGATGGGGGAAAAGAAGGAAGAAGAAAGAGAAGGAGAAGGGGAGAAGGAGAAGGAGGAGGAGAAGAAGATAAGGAGAAGAAGCAAAGAAGAAGGAGGAGGAGGAAGAGGAGAAGGAGGAGGAAAAGGAGGAGGAGGAAGCAAGGACATCAAAGTAGATCAGAAGGCAGGAAGTAATCAAAATGAAGGCTGTAATCAATCAATTAGAAATAAAGAATACAATACAAGAATCAACAAAACCAAGAGCTGGTTCTTTGAGGAAACTAACATGATAGACAAACTCATAGCCAAACTAACCAAAACACAGTGATACAGTATTCAAATAAACAAATCAGGAAAGCAAAGAGAGTCATAATAACAGATACTGAAGAAATTTAAAGAATCATTTTCTTTTACTGCAAAAGCCTGTCCTCCACACAATTGGAAAATCTTAACAAATTGGACAAATTTCTAGACAGATACAACTTGTAATGCTAAGTCAAGATCAGGTAAACTTTCCAAACACCCTTATAACCCCTAAAGAAATGGAAGCAGTCATCAAAAGTCTCACAACAAAATATTACCAGGCCCATAAGGTTTTAGTACTGAATACTACTAGACATTCAAAGAAGAGGTAATACCAATACTCCTCAAAATATTCCAAAAAATAGAACAGAAAGAACACTGCCCCAATCCATTCTATGAAGCCAGAGTCACCATAATACATCACTGAAAGACGGGACCAAAAAAAGAGAAGTTCAGACCAATGTATCTTATGAACATGGATGAAAAACCCTCAGTAAAATACTCAATAAATTTGTGTCAATATTTAAATATCCTTGAATATTTTCATCAGATATAGAGAAAGTTAGACTTCTTTATCAAAAGTTTATCTTTTTAAAAAAAGTATTATTCTGGTTTTCAAAAATAAAAATTTAAATGATTGTATTATTTTTCTTATTTTGTATTTATATTGTACATATCTGAATTAAATTCATATATCTAGATTTTTGTGTTTTAATCACTCTATTTCCAAATAATACAGTTTATGTTGAACAGTCTTGTTATCTGACTTTAAATACAGCCAGACTTTTCAAGCTAAACGAAAATATTATGTAAAACCCTCTTAAAATTTTTGACATTTCCCACAGTATTGAATCAAATTCATTATTTTCAATGGCAAATGTTTTTCAATAACACACATATTGCAGGACTATTGTTCATCACTTGTACTACAATAGATCTTAGACATTAAAATGTAGAATCTGAAATTCATTACCTGTGTTTTCTGTGGAATCTTGGGACAACTGATTTGCACAAATATATGAATCTGTAAAACACAGAAATAATTTCATCTGCCACATAGGATATTAAGGGTTAATTGAGATGGTGTTTGTAATGACCAAATATATTACATTCTCAAAATGTCCAATACAGTGGTCAATGCTAGCAGCAAACCACTGAACTGAGAACAGGACCCCCTCGGGTTGAATTAGAGAAAGGATTGAAAGAGCTGAAGGAGCTTGCAACCTCATAAGAAAAACAATTCCAACCAACCAGAGCTTCCAGGGACTAAACCACTACTGAAAAGACTATACATGAACTGATCCAGAGCTCCAACTGCACATGTAGCAGCAATAGCCTTCTTGGGGCACCAGAGGAAGGGGAAGCCCTTGGTCCTGCTAGGGTTGGACCCCCCAGTGCAGGGGCATATGGGGGGAATAGTAAGGGGATGGATGGGGGAATACCCATATGGGGGAGCGGGAGTGGATGGGGGCTTATGGACAGAAAATCAGTAAAGGGAATAACATTTGAAATGTAAGTAAGGAAGTATATCTAATAAAAAAGAGAAAAATTATATCTACCATGATTATTAATAATAAATTAATAAAAGTACTTCCAATGGATACTTTCATCAAAGTATTCTAAAAGGTTTGCAAAAATGAGATTATTCTTTATTTTTATCAATGCATAATACATAGGCAAATAAATCACGTTTTAAAATTATATCATAAATGTAAAATATAAACAAATTCAGAAATCTGATTCAAAACAAAATCATCATCTTGTCTGAATCAATAGCTTTTGTATGAAGTGAAGAAACTGCAATAAAAATTTAAATCTTTTAACAAAGAGATAAAGACATGAGAAAATGCAAAGAAATCCTATACTCTTGGATTTGGTAGAAATAATATTGTGAAAATGACCAACTTGTGAAAAGCTCTTCATAGATTTGATGAAATTCCAGTCAAACTATCCATTTAATTCTTCACAGAATAGGGGAAACATACTACTAAAATTTCTATGGAAGCAAAAAGACTCCAGATATCTAAAACAATCCAGATATAAAGGATAATTCAAGAGGTGTTAAGTTTCTCTATCTCAAAATATATTACAGAGCCATTATACTACCATCATAATAAAAGCATAGAGCTTGTGCAAAAACAGATATGTAGACTATTGGAACAAAATCAAAGACAGAAACATGCATATGCATAACTTCAGCTATTTAGTATTTGGAAAAGATGTAGAAAACATATGCTGTAGAAAAGAAAGCATATTCAGCATATTTTTCTGGGAAAACTAAAAGTCTACATGGGAAGAATGAAAACTGGACCTCTAAATATCAATTCTCATATGCGGAAATTGCCAGAAGCAAACAGCATAGATATAGGAAAAGACTTTCTGAATTGGATTATGTTTGCCTAATGATACAGGCCACAGTTATAAATTGAGACTTCAAAACTAAAAAGCTTCTATAAAGCTAAGGAATCATTTAAATGAATGAAGAGAAAGCTCCCATAATGAAGAGGTCATTGTCATCTAAAAATCTGACAGAGTATTAATGTTCAGATTTTATAAGTACCAAAACAGAACAAAAATCAAAATACCCTCTCAAAAACTGATACTTGAGTCTGAGCAGGGAGATCTCAAATGAATTTTTAAAATGACTAAGAAATATCTCAAGCAATATGTTTATTATCCCTAGCAATTATGACATTATCTGGCATCAAAAGGAGGAAAGGTCCTTGTTCCTGTGAAGGCTCGATTCCTCAGTGTAGGGGAATGCCAGGTCTGTGAGCTGGGAACGGGTAGGTGAGGGGTGGAGAATCCTCATAGAATCAGGGGGATGGGAAGGCATAGGGGAGTTCTGGAGGGGAAAGGAGGAAAGGGGATAATATGGAAATGTAAATATATAAAATATCGAATAAAAAAGGAAATAAAAATGAAAACTTCTGTGAGAGTTCATCTTACCCTAGTCAGAAGGACAAAGATCAATAAACAAATGGTATGCAAGGAAAAGAAAATACTCATACATTATTTGTTGGACTACAAACTGATATGATCACACTAGAAAGTGATGTGGGAAAATCTAAAAAAAAAAACCAAAAAACAAAAAAAAAATGAAACAGATCTTGCTTGACTCAAGACCTACTCTACCAATATTTGCTCAGTCATGTTCACTCCTACAGGTAAATTGAAATAATTAGAAAGAAATATTGAGTTGCGTAACTCAGAGTCAGAATGACAAACATCACACAAGCTCATTTCTGAGTCCTAGGTTCAAATCTTCAGATGTGAGCACATATCTGAAGTAAAAGTACAGACTAGGAAATTCAAAGGGAACCAGCACAGTGGAGGCATATGTGAAGGAAAATAGAGGAATAGCAAGGTGTTATTGCTCTTTATTGTCCATACAAGTGATGGATGGTAAGTCTCTATTACTAAAGACACAGTGTTACTCAGACACAGGACCCAGATGTCCTTTAGCTGGAGATGGCATCAAAGCATTTTCCATGAGTCCTTGTTTTCATCATTTTAGAAGGCTCCACTTAGGCTTCCAAAGGAGAGAAACAACTGACAGTTCTACCCAGGTATGGTGCATATGAAACACAATGAAGAGCTATCTTAAGGAGACAATAGTGCCACCCTCAACCTTGGTGACTACCTTATTAGACTTGAGACCTGCTTAACAAGAGAAAAATGGTGCTTAGTCCTGGAAACCAGGCAAGAACCTACAACTATCATTTTACTAAACCATCAAAATTCCTAACGATATTCTGAATCTTTGGTCACATACAGAAATAAGTGAAGTTTTCATTTTGTTTAAGGAAGTTTCTCTTTGTGACAGAAGAAAACAAACAGAAAACCACTATTTGAAGTATAAAGTTGAAGAGCCCATCCAAACTGAAACACCCTAAATACTTATTCCTGAATCTAAGGCTTAGGAATTATTATGGAATAAGGATAAAAAGACTGTAAAAGCCTGGGGAACATCGAGTTTGCTGTGAGATTACATCTCCTAGAAATATATAAAGCTATAACCATAAAGTCTCACCAACATCATTGCCTAAACATGATATAAACAATGACAAAAAGGAAAAGACATTTCAGCATATACTTGAAAGGGCAGCAAATACAGTGTATAAAGTACCACAGGCAACTAGGAATGTTGTGAGTGTCTCATATGCACATATGCATGTGTAATATTGTATATGTTATATATAAATATATAATAAAATATGTATATTTATTATATATGTGTATTCAGTATACATGTAATATGTATATAGTATACATATATAGGTATATGTATACTAAAATATGTATATACATTTCATATATATATATGGTAACTGACAGTCCTTTTAATTGTACCTATGACCTGCTCAACAATTCTGCTTAGTCCCTTAGTCCAGGAAACATAGCCAACAGCCAGGGCCAGTTTACTCATGGGCCTTAGAGGAGAACCTACATCAACTACAATTTTTCGAAACCATATGTATGGATTGTGTTGGTATATGTTTACATACATATGAAAAAGAGAACAAGAGACCATAAATTTGAAAAGGTACAAGGAGTGGTATACAAGAGAGTTTGGAGGTAGGAAAAGGAAGATAAAAATGGTATGATTATAATACAAAGAAGGAAATAATAATAAAAAGGCCACCTAAATTTCTGATACTGTAGTTTACTATATTTAGTTTCTTATATTATCCAAAGTCATAACGACATCTTGGATTTATTAATATAATGATTACTATTTTAAATCATATTTAATTAAAGACTTGAACATTCAACAAGCATTATCTCTAGCTGTTTGTCTAAAAAATTGCATATCAACTTTCTCCTAAGTACAGGATGTCAATTATCTCAGCTCATTTAAAGTATACATTTTTTCCCTTTTGGCACAGTATATATGTATAAGTGCAACTCCAGGTTTTACCTGACAGATTCAATAAAATTATATTTATTTTACAGTATAAAACATGTATTTGAGTATGCTGTGTACTCTATTTATAGGTCTGAAGAGTTTTGCAGGTGAAAAAATTGTCATCTACATTCTAGGTGGATGTTTTTTTACCAGAAAATATAATTCTTCAAGTATAATAGGAATAATATTATTAAAAACTTAAGGAAAATTTATTTTAGCTGAAAACTGAAGCTCGGTGAACAAGTTAACTTCTAGGATGATCTTATCTTCTGAATTATAAAAATTGAATTTCAAATTTTGGGATCATTTTCCTGATGAATAGTGAAATTTGTACATCTAAAATCAAGAAACTAACTGGATACTAATGTTCTGAGGTCTCTCAATGTCTATGCATTGTTCAGTTCCCGGTCTCTGTACTGTTCCCTTATACTGCAGGAGGAAGCTTCACTGATTATAACTGAGCAAGAACTGATTTTTTAGTACTGCTAAATGTTGTTAGGGATTATGTGTATAATTAAATGTATAAAATATTTGTTGATAAATATATATTCAAAGTAAACAAATAAAATATAAATATGCTTATAAATATATATTTAAAAATATTAAAATATATATTAATATATATTAGGAGGACCTACTAATATTTGTATTTCTCATAGGTTGATTATCTATTCTCAGGTTCTGATCCACACAGGCAGTGTCAGACATTGGTTTTATCACACAGAATAGACCTTAATTCCAATCAGAAAGAGATTGTTTTTTTTTACCACAACTATAGTGCCATCATTGCACTAGCATATCTTAAAGGCAGATCACCATTGTATATTCAATAGGTTGTTTGTTTGGTCTGGTTTTTTTGAATCTTGGTTGGTGTTTATATTTCACCTCTGGTAGTGAGCAGTTTCCTGCCAGTTCTAGAACACTTCACTAAAATGGGGAAAGCTCTAGATAGGCACCAGCTTCCTTCCTCCCTGTTATGTGTTTTATGTTGTCTTTAGCTGTAGGGCCTCGTCATCAGTTTGTGGAGAGCAATCAATAGCCTTGTCAGTAGCCTGAGTTGTTTGGGAGTTACCCCAGAGCCCTTTTGTCCAACAACTTGACTAGATGTGTAACCCACTCAGAACTGGAGGTTTCATTTAGTCAGGGGAAATATTTAGTTGGGCTTTTGTTTTCCCTGTTATTTGGTTATTACAATGTAGATTTGTTTCATGCATGGTATATTTTTAAAAAGCTTCTACTCTGTTTCTAAACAACCCCCAAAACGACTCTTAATTTTACCTATCCCTCCCTGTATTCCTTCCCTTACCTCTCTTCTCCATACCCCTACCTATCTGATTCTCCTGTGACTGTATCTCACCCATATTTGTTTAACCATAACTATCTTTTGTATTTTCTCTTCTTAGGGTGAACTTTCCTGCATGCCTGGTCTTTTACTCAACACCTAGCCCCTATGTTTGCGTGCATTGTAGCCTGCTTGTAATCGAAGAGTTAATAGCTAACTTCCACCTACATACAAATGCATGCCATCTTTGCCTTTCTCTGTCTAAGTTCCCTCAATCAGATTGATTTTTCTACCTCCATAAACTTACTTGTGAAATTTATGACTTTATTATTTTAAAGAACTAGGTAATATTCCAATGTGTAAATGTACCACCTTTTCTTTATTTATTCATGTTTCTACTTTCTGACTGTTATGAATAGAGCAGCCATGAACATAGATGAACATGTGTCTTCTGTATTAGAATGTATAGTCTTTTGCATATATGGGTAAGAATAATATAGCAGGATTTTGAGGTAAGTCAACTCCAAGCTTTTTAATAAACTACCACACTGGTTTCGATAGTTGGCAAACCACTGAACTGAGAACGGGAACCCCGTTGAAGGAATCAGAGAAAGGACTGAAAGAGTTTGAAGGGGCTCGAGACCCCATATGAACAACAATGCCAAGGACTAAGCCACTACTCAAAGACTATACATGGACTGACCCTGGTCTCCAACCTTATAGGTAGCAATGAATAGCCTAGTAAGGGCACCAGTGGAAGGGGAAGCCCTTGGTCCTGCCAAGATTGAACCCCCAGTGAACATGATTGTTGGGGGGAGGGCGGTAATGGGGGGAGAATGGGGAGAGGAACACCCATATAGAAGGGGATGGAGAGGGGTTAGGTTGATGTTGGCCTGGAAACCGGGAATGGGAATAACACTTGAAATGTAAATAAGAAATACCCAAGTTAATAAAGATTGAGAGGAAAAAAAAAGAGGCAAAAGAACTTAAAAACCTTCCTGACTGCTGGTCTGGAACTAGGGTCTTCAGTTTGCAAATGAGGTTAGGGAGAGAAGACAAAAAAGGAATAAGTTACTTACTCAACAAAAAAGCATATTTAACAATTAGGGATTATTTGTCACAAACTAGGCTTGTGAGATTGCAGACAGGGGTGGATTTGGGGAAATGTAGGGAAATGATAGATGAGATTTACTTGGCAAAGATACCTGCAGAACAATGGACTATAATACAGATCTTAAGAAAAAAGTGTTTCTCTTTGCATCTGAATGGATGGAACTGGAAATATGCATTTTGAATAAGGTAACTCAGACACAGAAACATATTCATTACAGGCATTCCTTCCTATGTAGAATTTAGCTTTTAAGATCTATATATTGCTTGTCTCATTTGGAATACCAACACAAATTAGGAAACCAGGAAGGGAAAATGGGAGAGCACGAGATCTTTCAAGCATGGAGAATATAAAATGTTATAAGGGAGAAGTGGGAAAATGAATCAACAAGGATTAAAGGAGGTATAAGACAGAGAAGTATAGAGAGGTATAGAGAAGGAACTGTGAAAGTAGATAATTATCAGTGAAAACATTTTAAAAATCCACACAGAAACCTAGAACAGCTGAAGCTCATTAAAATATACATATATCAACATATAAAATGAGTTTGAATGGAGTTGCTCTATAATGAGGAAAACTAATTGAACTAGAAAGCAAATGATACTTTTAAAAAAGCAACTTACCAGGAATGAGTTACCTCCTTTTTTAGTTTTTGCCAATGAGGCCCTATAAATTCCATAACTATTTCACGCTATTACTGTTGTTCTTGTTTACTCTCTAAAACTTGACATTTAAACCATGTTGTTGAAAATTCCCAAATCCTGAGGGGAAGACAGCTGAACACCCAGGAGTGCAGATATCCTAAGATTGCAGAACAGACTGCCACTTCTGCATAACCTTTGCCCATATCCCCATTTCAAGGGGAAACTGCACAGTTCCTCTGGACACAGGAATATAGGAAGAGTCAGATGCCAGTACCCACAGTTCTGGTTTGTGCCCAGGACCAAACTGAGCCAGGCAAACAGCTCCCTGCACTCAAACCCAAAGAGGGAGAGAGCTGGACCCTCAGAAGTGTGGACAGTCCTGAGAAGTCAGAGGAGACTACCCTCTGCCCACATTCAAGACGCAAGAGGGAATCAACTACTGTCAATTGTGCCCCCTGGGTACAAGGACCTAGGAGCAATAAGGGGCAGGACCCTTTGATTCCTGCCCACAGCTAGAGCTGAAAGACAGTCTCCAGGAGAGCCTACACACCTGAAATCAGAGCACCTGTTCTCAGAAAACACTGAAAGAAAACTGGAAAACACTTCTACAGGAGTGCTGACACAGAGGCCTACAGCAGGGTCAAGTCACTCTCAGAAACAGCAAGACAAGCAAACACCAGAGACAGTCCAGTAGCTAGAGGCAAGCATAGGAACCTAAGCAACAGAAACCAAGACTACATGGCATCACCAGACCCCAATGCTCCCACCAAAGAATATACTGTATATCCAAACACACCAGAAAAGCAAAATTTAAATTTAAAATCACATTTTTTGATAATGATGGAGGACTTAAAGAAATAAAGAACTCGCTTAAAGGAATGCAGGAAAAAAACAAGTAAACAAGTAGAAGCCCTTAGAGAGGAAACACAAAAATCCCTAAAGAATTAAAGGAAAACACAACCAAACAGGTGAAGGAATTGAAAAAAACCATTCAGCATTTAAAAAATGGAAATAGAAACAATAAAGAAAGCACAAAGTGAGACAACCCTGGATATAGAAAACTGAAAAAGAGACAAGGAATCATAGATACCAACATCACCAACAGAATACAAGAGATAGAAGAGAGAATCTCAGAGGCAAAAGATACCATAGAAAACATTGACACAAATGTCAAAGATAATGTAAAATGCAAAAAGCTCCTAGCCCAAAACACCCAGGAAATCCAGGATACAATGAGAAGATCAAACTAAGGATAATAGGTAGAGAAGAAAGTGAAGACTTCCAACTTAAAGGGCCAGTAAATATATTCAACAAAATTATAGAAGAAAAATTTTCTAACCTAAAGAAACAGATGCCCATAAACATACAAAAAGCCTAGAGAACTCAAAATAGATTGGACCAGAAGAGAAATTCCTACTGTCACATAATAGTTAAAACATCAAATGCACAAAACAAAGAAAGAACATTAAAAGCAGTAACGGAAAAAGATCAAGTGACATACAAAAGCAGACCTATAAGAATTTACACGACACTTTTCACCAGAGACTAGGAAAGCCAGAAGATCCTGGACAGATATCATACAGACCCTAAGAGAACACAAAAGTCTGCCCAAGTTACTGTATCCTGCAAAACTCACAATCAACATAGATGAAGAAACCAAGATATTCCATGAAAAAACCAAATTTACCCAAAATCTTTCTACAAATCCAGTCCTCCAAAGGATAATAGATGGAAAACTCCAACACAAAGGGAGAAACTACACCATACAGAAAGTGAGAATATAATTTTCTTGCAATGAAACCAAAAGAGAGACACACAAACATAATTCCAACTCTAACAACGAAAATTACTGGAAGTGAAAATCACTACTCCTTAATATCTCTCAACATCCATGGACTCAATTCCGCAATAAAAAGACTTATACTATCAAACTGGATATGTAAAGAGGACCCAGAATTTTGCTGCCTACAGGAAACACAACTCAGAGACAAAGACAGACACTAGCTCAGAGTTAATGGCTGGAAAATAAATTTCCAAGCAAATGGCCTTAAGAAATAAGTTTGAGTTGACATTCTAATATCAAATAAAATTGATGTTCAAACAAAAGTCATTAAAAAAGATAAGGAAGGACACGTCATATTCAGCAAATGAAAAATCCACCAAGATAAACTGTTAATCCTAAATATCTGTGCTCCAAATGCAAGGGCAACTACATTCATAAAAGAAACCTTACTAAAGGTCAAAATACACAATGAACCTCACAGGATAATAGTAGGAGATTTCAACACCTCTCTTTCATCAATGGACAGATCATGGAAACAGAAATTAAACAGAGACATAGAGAATCTAACAGAAGTTATGAACCAAATGGATTTAACAGATATTTATAGAAAATACCATCCTAAAACAAAAGGATACACTTTCTTCTCAGCACCTCATGGTACCTTCTCCAAAATTGTCCATATATTCCGTCCCAAAACAGGCCTCAACTGATACAGGAAGATAGAAATTATCCCATGCATATTATCAGATTTCTACGGGCTAAAACTGGTCTTCAATAACAACATTAATGACAGAAAGCCCACATGTAAATGGAAGTTGAAGAATGCTCTACTCAATGACAACCTGGTCAAGGAAGAAATAAAGAAAGAAATTAAAGACTTCTTAGAATTTAATGAAAATGAAGATTCAATATTCCCAAACGTATGGGACACAATGAAAGGTATGCTAAGAGGAAAACTCATAACTCTGAGTGCCTGCAAAAAGAAACAGGAGAAAGCATATGTCAGCAGCTTGATAGCACTCCTAAAAGCTCCAAAACAAAAAGAAATAAAGGAGTAGAAGGCAGGAAATAATCAAACTCAGGGCTGAAAACAACCAAGTAGAAACGAAAAGGACTATACAAAGAATCAACAAAACTAGGAGCTGGTTCTTTGACAGAGTCAACAAGATAAATAAACCCTTAGCCAGACTAACCACGGGTGAAAGAGAGTGTATCCAAATTAACAAAATGAAAAATGAAGAGGGAGACATAAAAACAGAATATGAGGGCTGGAGAGATGGCTCAGTGGTTAAGAGCACTGACTGCTCTTCCAGAGGTCCTGAGTTCAAATCCCAGCAACCACATGGTGGCTCACAACCATCTGTAATAAGATCTGATGCCCTCTTCCGGTGTGTCTGAAAACAACTACAGTGTGCTTATATATAATAAATAAATAAAAAAACAGAATATGAAGAAATTAAAAATAATCATCAGATCCTACTACAAAAGACCATGTTCAACAAAACTGGAAAATCTGGAGGAAATGGACAATTTTCTAGATAGATACCAGGTACCTAAGTTAAATCGGGAACAAATTAACCATCTAAACAAACCCATAACTCCTAATGAAATAGAAGCAGTCATTAAAAGTCCCCCAACCAAAAAGAGCCCACAACCAAATGGGTTTAATGCAGAATTCAATCGGACCTTCATAGAAAACCTCACAACAACACTGTCCAAACAATTCCACAAAATAGAAATAGATGGAGCACTATCAATTTCCCTTATGAATATTGACTCAAAAATACTCAATAAAATTCTTGCAAACTAAATCCAAGAACACATCAAAACAATCATCCACCATGATCCAGTAAGTTTCACGCCAGGGATGCAGAGATAGGTTAACATACGGAAATACATCAATGTAATTCACTATAAAAACAAACTCAAAGATAAAAAACATATGACCATTTCATTAAATGCTGAGAAAGCATGATAAAATATTCAACACCACCTCATGATAAAAGTCTTGGAAAGATCAGGAATTCCAGGTCCATACTGCCGCGCCCAACCTCGACCAGCAAGGAAGACACGACCACAAGAGATCTTCTTCAAGCAGTTTTACTCAGGAACCTTGATACAATCTTCTGACCTCTATCTCTTCTGACGATCTACATTCTGACTCTCTCCCCAGGGAACGCCCTGCACCACACTTAAATAGCTAGTGCTGGCCAATCCTACCAAGCCACGTGGATCATGCAGATAGGCTGTCACTATGCGGAAGGTAGCAGGCCAGGCAGACATAGCCAAATAAGGACTTGTTTACTGCAAGGAGAGCTCACCGTTGGGAGGGTGGAAGGCAGAAACCAGCGCCATCTTTGAGGCGCGGCATGTTGCAGCTCTCTACACCATACCTAAACATAGTAAAAGCAATATCCAACATACCAGTAGCTAACATCAAAATGAATGGAGAGAACCTTGAAGCAATCCCACTAAAATCAGGGACTACACAAAGCTGCCCACTCTCTCTCTACTTATTCTATATAGTACTTGAAGTCCTATCCAGAGAAATCAGACAAGGAAAGGTGTAGGGCGCCCTCCTGTGGTGAACAACGGTACTGTGCATGCGCAGGCTCTGCATCTGGATCACATCTGGCATCAGTTGGCCGGTTATATGCTAATGAGGGAGCAGCACCATGCTAATAAGATAACTCATGCTCCGCCAATCCATGAAGGACAATTAGCATAGCCTCAACCTGCTGTCTATATAAGGCGAGCGCTTGAGGTCCCCCTGTCCCTGCAAGAGAGCTGTATAGTAAACGCTTTGCTGCAAAAGGATCCTGGTGTCTGCTTGTGTTCTTGCTGGCGAGATGATAGCGTGGGACAGAAAGGATGTCAAAGGGATACAAATTGGAAGGGAAGAAATCAAAATATCACTATTTAGAGATGATATGATAGTATACTCAAGTGACCCCAAAAGTTCCAGCAGAGAACTACTTTACCTGATAAACAACTTCAGCGAAGTATCAGGATATAAAATTAACTCAAACAAATCAGTAGCCTTCCTCTACTCAAAGGATACATAGGCTGAGAAAGAAATTATGCAAAGGACACCATTCACAATAGTCAAAAATAATATAAAATATCTTGGTGTGACTTTAACTAAGCAAGTGAAAGATTTGTATGACAAGAACATCAAGTCTCTGAACAAAGAAATTGAGGAGGGTATCAAAGATGGAAAGAACTCCCATGTTCTTTGACAGGAGTGATACAGTAAAGATGGCCATTTTGCAAAAAGCAATCTACAGATTCAATTCAATGCCCATCAAAATTCCTACTCAATTCTTTATAGAGATAGAAAGAGCAATTTGCAAATTCATTTGGAATAACAAAAACCCAGGATAGTGAAAACTATACTCAACAATAAAAGAACTTCTGGGGGAACCACCATCCCTGACTACAAGCAGTATTACAGAGCAATAGTCATAAAAACTGTTTGGTATTGGTATAGAGACATGCAGACAGAACAGTGGAACAGAATTGACGACCCAGAAATGAACACACACACCTATCATCACCTGAACCCTGACAAAGGAACTAAAACCATCCAGTGGAAGAAAGATAACAAATGGTGCTGGTTCAACTGGAGGTCATCATAATAGAAGAAAGCAAATCTATCCATGCTTATCACCCTGTACGAAGCTTAAGTCCAAGTGGATCAAGGACCTCCATATCAAACCAGATATACTAAAACTAATAGAAGAAAAAGTGGGGAAGTGTCTTGAATCCATGGCTACTGTGGAACATTTCCTGAACAAAACACCAATGGTTTATGCTCTAAGATCAAGAATTGACAAATGGGACATCATAAAACTGCAAAGTTTCTGTAAGGCAAAATACACTATAATTAGGACAAAACTGCAACCAACAGATTGGGAAAAGATCTTTACCCATCCTATATCTGATAGAGGGCTAATATCCAAAATATACAATGAACTCAAGAAGTTAGACTCCAGACAGCCAAATAACCCTATTAAAAATGGGGTACAGAGCTACACAAAACTTTCTCAGCTGAGGATTATTGAATAGCCAAAAAGCACCTAAAGAAATGTTCAACATCCTCAGTCATCAGGGAAATGCACATCAAAACGACCCTGAAATTCCACCTCATACCCAGAAGAATGGCTAAGATAAAAACTCAGGTGACAGCAGATGCTGGCAAGGATGTGGAGAAAGAGGAACACTCCTCCATTTTTGGTGGGATTGCAGACTAGTACAACCACTCTGGAAAGCAGTCTGGAGGTTCCTCAGAAAATTGGACATTCCATTACCTGAGGAGCAAGCTATACCTCTCCTGGGCATATACCAAAAGTTGCTCTAACAAACAACAAAGACACATGCTCCACTATGTTAATAGCAGTCTTATTTATAACAACCAGAGGCTGGAATGAACCCAGATGCCCTTCAACAGATGAATAGATTAAAACAATGTGGTGCATCTACACAATGGAGTACTACTCAGCTATCAAAAACAATGACTTCATGAAATACATAGGCAAATGAAATGAACTAGAAAATGTCATCTTGAATGAGGTTACCTAATTGTAGAGGGCCGCAATAACATTCGCCACCACAAGATGGCACTGGCTTCCACTGTGCCCCACGTGGAAGGCCAAGATAGCTTTCGCCATTACAAGATGGCGCTGGCCTCCGCCGTGCCAGCTGACTTCCTTTCAGGAAGTTAACTGTGTGCGCATGTGCAAGAGTGCCTTCGTGCCAGGTCTTTGCCCACTCCGGGGCGTGCCTAATGAGATCATGGGTAAGCAACCAATCAGGTGTGGATGCGCCGGGCTAGGGTGTATATAAGCCGCGCCATGCTGGCGTCCCGCAGCCGCCCTCTATTATTAATAAATATAAGAATTTTGGCTACAGAAGGATTCGTGTGTTCCCGCATATTCTTGCTGGCGAGAGGTCGTGCGGGACACCTAATCACAGAAAACAAACTTGGTATGCACTCATTGATAAGTTGATATTAGCCCAAAAGCTCAAATTACCCAAGATGCAATCCACAGACCACAGGAAGCTCAAGAAAAAGGATGACCAAAATGCAGATGCTCTCACTCTTTCTTAAAAGGGGAAAAATATCCACAGTAGGGGATATGGTAGCAAAGTTTCTACCAGCGATGGAAGGAACAGCCATTCAGAGCCCGCCCCTCATGTGGCCCATATATTCACAGCCACCAAAACTAGATTAGATTGATGAAGCTATAAAATGAATGCTGAAAGGGACCGGATATAGATCTACCCTGAGAGACACATCCAGAACATGTCCAACACAGAGGTCAATGCTAGCAGCAAACCTCTGAACTGAGAACAGGACCCCCTTGGGTTGAATTAGAGGAAGGATTGAAAATGCTGAAGGAGTTTGCAGCCCCATAAAAACAACAAAGCCAGCCAACCAGAGCTTCCAGGGACTAAGCCACTCCCCAAAGACTATAAATGGACTGACCCAGGGCTCCAACTGCATATGTAGCAGAGAATAGCCTTGTTGGGGCACCAGTGGAAAGGGAAGCCTTTGGTCCTTCCAAGACTGGATCCCCCAGTGTATGGGAACATGGGGGGTGCAGTATGGAGGATGGATGTGGGGAATAACTGTATGAGGGAAGGGGAGGGTATGGAGAGCTTATGGACAGGAAACCGGGAAAGATAATACCATTTGAAATGTAAGTAATATAATATATCTAATAAAAAAAGAGAAAATTTCACCCCCTTAATCCATGGAGCATAGAGCCACGAAACTGGAACTTTTGTGCTAAGGAACAGAAAACAGTAACAGTGAAGAAAAGCCTTTATCTGTTCAGATTTGAACCCCATTTAGTATTCTGCAGAATCTGCAGTTATATCATCTTTGATTAATTACATATCTGTAGTAAATTTAAATAAGTGAAGGTATAGTATTCTTTCATTAATGTTTCTAAAGGCTGAAAGAACACTCATATATGTTTCAATAAAGCTTTTCCTTAATATAATTTGTTAAGTTTGATGAAACTAAATGTTGATTTAACCTTTCCTTCACTATCATATGGTTGGTATCTTTCTCTACTTTGCTGCATTCTGAGTCTTTTCTTCCTGAGCAAAACAAGTTTTAATTAGTTCAGTTCAGTTCAATTCAATTAGAATATTTTATATTCAGCTAATAATGAATGATAAATTCCTAACTGCATACATGTTTGCTCGTTTTAATTTCAAAATATTCTATTCAATTCCTATTAAAATAGTATATTTGAATTTAAATTAACATCTATGTCTGATATATAATATATATTTTTATATATATGTATATATATAAATGTGTTTGTGTGTATGTGTAACAAATAAAAGTGTTAAGTGTATTACATTAACATTTGTAGGGTTTCATAAGTCCTTAAAGAAGTAAATACCTTAACAAATGAAATGACTATTGTGATTTATTCATATTACAATTAGTCAATATTTTTTAGTTGAAGAAAATATTTTTAGAATATGTTAGACATTAGAAACAAATAGAAAATTATTTGATACTTACTTGCTTTTACTTGTTAGTTTTTAAGCTTTAAGATTTATTTGTTTATTTAGACTCTTTATTTGGATGTGGGAAGTATATGTGTATGTTTGTGAGTACCCTCTTGTGTATCTGTAGCGGCGTGTTTTTTGATGTCACAGAACAACCTTCAGGAGTTGTTTCACTACTCTTACCACATAGGTTAATGGCACTAATCTAAAAGAATCAGACTTGGTATCAAGTGTCTTTACTCATGGCACATATCACCATTGCCTTTGTTTTGGTTTAAGGCTATCACATGTGTATCAGTTTTCAGTTAGGCATAAAGTATCTGGAGACATTTTGATTGTAAAATTGCAATTTTTTTTCTGGAATTTAGAGGGTAGCTGCAATAGGTATTCAATTAAACACATTAGGATACAAAGGACAATTCATCACAAAAAATATGTGGTTCAAAATAACAGAGCTGTCTACGATGACAAAAGTGAACATGCCTGCCCAAAAGCAAAGCTGTGAATGATGGCAACAGTAAATCATGTCCGCAAACATATGGATAAGTGAATCTTTTCAAATATTATAATGAGTTTAGTAAAATATTTTCCCATTTTACATTTTTGTTTTTTGATAAAATTATACTCAGGAGTTTGTAGCATTCAGAGCAGTAAAAAAAAGTCATTGACATAGTAAATTCTACTTGAACTTAGCTATATGAAAGAAATATTTATTATTATTATTCTTTCATTTTTCAGAAAAAAGTAAGCCCTACTATTTTTTCACCAGACAAGTTTTTTTTAATAGAGTCCCAATTATACTTTATTATTGCTGACTGGACAGTCAGCAATGGTGGGTCAATTATTTCTTTATAATTCTAATTAAGAAAGTTCAATCCTGGGGTTGGGGATTTAGCTCAGTGGTAGAGCGCTTGCCTAGGAAACGCAAGGCCCTGGGTTCGGTCCCCAGCTCCGAAAAAAAGAACCAAAAAAAAAAAAAAAGAAAGTTCAATCCTTAAATGTATTTCTATATATCCTTATGAAAACAGAATAATAAAAGGATCCTAGAAATTTCTAAAACATGTATTTGTAAAGGTTATGGGGTTTATTTACTTATTTTTGCTATAACAGTATTTCTCTTAAATTGAAATAGAATATGTAATTGAAATGTTATAAACATGAAAGGGGTCACTTCAATATTTTTTAAGATTCTATATTTTTTTGTACTGCTAGATCCTATAGGCAAATGTGTTGTTTCAGTTCTATGACTTTCACTACTTGGCCTATAAACATCTGATTTTGCAGACACTCCTCAAATTTAAAAGAGTCAAACTTGATCATGGCTTTGAGCTAAAGCTCAGTAACAATGTTTTCACAGGGAGTGACAGATGCATTTTATGTTAGTAGGTAATATATTTTGGCAGATTTGCCAGTAATGTTTTTTTTCTGTCAAATTTGATTTGTTTTACTCAAAATATATGTCTCTTATAGGTTTGGAAAAATAAGACTAATATGACTATCTGCTAGAAAGAGTTTCATTTTTTTATTGCTAGTCTTTTTTACTAAATAATAAATAAGTTTGTCATGAAATAAAAATTTGAAAGATCTTTCACATAAACTGTTGTTTTCTTCCACACTTAAAAGTTCACAGAAAAAAAACCAGTTGAAGTTCTTCTCTTGCTTGGAAGTTCCACAAATAGAATTATCACTAAACACTGTTTATAGAGCCACTTTCATCTTCTCATAAGTCAACTTGTAGAATTTTGATATACTAACTTACATATCATATATAATTATTATCAAGAGATATTTGCAATTCATCTGCAACCATTATGAAAGATTCAATTTCTAATATGTGATTCTAAATGTAAAAATCAACTCAAATTCAGCAGTTATTTGTATTACTTTCTGTTTACTTATTGTAGAATATATTTGAAAATTCCTAATGTTAAGTAAAATAAGCAAATCGTGGTGACATATTCCTGTAACATCAGCATTTTGAAGGCATATTTTGTACATATCATTGACCTTGAAGCCAGCCTAATCTACATAGTGCCTTCACGTCTAGTTAGAGATGCAAAATAAGAATGTTTCAAAGAAAAATACAGTAAAATAAAATATAAAATAAAAATCCCTAGATGAAGGCTAGAGATGTTGTGAGGTGATCACTAATTTTATCAGAATATTATTGATTTATTTTAGAGTACTTTTAAAAATAGTTGAATGTTTAAATCAACTATTTCTAATGATTTTTTAAGGCAACAATGTAGAGATAATGACTTTAGATTCTACTGATAAAAAGGTTCAAATTTGTAACTTTTTACTTGGTTTATCAAAATTCCCACTCCTAAATATTTTCCTCACTTTATTGCAATGAATATTATTTTACTAAGTGTTTTGAACTTTAGAAATTCATTTTGTAAATCACTTACACTTTTAAGTCTGCCTATTAAAGTTTAATATTATTTAAAAAAGAATCATTATTAAATACATTATTTGTTGATCATGTAAATTAGCATCATGTCCTGGTATGTTATTGTGATGATAAGTTTAAAACTGACAACTGAGTCCCTTACAAAAGTAGAAAACCATAAAAGTATGCTAATATTTTAAAGGTCAAAATTTAAATATAACATATACAACTTTAATAATATGTCAGTGTTTTAATTTGATTTTATTATGGTTTTCTTTTTTATTGGCTATTTTGTTGATTTACATGTTAAATGTTATTCCATTTCCTAGTTTGTCCTCTGAAAATCCCCCATTCTACCCCACTCCCCATGCCTCCACAAGGGTGTTCCCTCACCCACCCACCCACTGCCACCCCACCTCCCTATCATTGCTGTATGCTGGGGCATCAAACCTTCACACTGTACTCAGAGGTTAGGCGACACCCCCGCTTTAGGGTTGGAGCCACCCACCCTTCACAAAATTTTAACCTAGAATTGCTCCTGTCTAAAGGAAATACAGAGACAAAGAGTGGAGCAGAGATTGGAGGCAAGGCCATCAAGCGACAGTGTTTTAATTTTTAATGGTTTTGTATATTTTGAGATTTTTTTTTTTTTTTATTAACTTGAGTATTTCTTATATACATTTCGAGTGTTATTCCCTTTCCCGGTTTCCGGGCAAACATCCCCCTCCCCCCTCCCCTTCCTTATGGGTGTTCCCCTCCCAACCCTCCCACCATTGCTGCCCTCCCCCCATAGACTAGTTCACTGGGGGTTCAGTCTTAGCAGGACCCAGGGCTTCCCCTTCCACTGGTGATATTTTGAGATTTTGATGTAATTTTATCAGTCCCTCCTTCCCTTGCCACTGTCCAAACCATCCAAAGTACCCTTTCCTTTTTCTTTATTTCAAATCCATTGTCTGTTTGGCTTTCATTGATGTTGTCCAAGGAAAAGCACTGAAGTTGGTTATATAATACCAAGTTTTCAGATCTGAGAAGTGCATCTAAGTAACATTGTACATACAAAATAGGATTTATGTATTTAGGAATAATATATACGTATATTGCAATGTTTTAAAATAAATACAAATAATATTTCAGAAATTAGCAGGAAGTGTCCAGGGATATGGTTACAATGATAGGAAATACAAACTTTATCAAGTACAGATTACTTATTGTGTCCTCTTTAAACCATCGTATTCACAAATGTGTTTGTTAAATTGAAATTATGACTTCTAAAGATGTAATATCCTATCTATTTTTGCAGGAATGTAAATTTCCCTGCTGAGTGTAACAGTTAATGATCTCCGGGGGATTGATTTACCAGGAGAGGGAACTGTGTGTAGTAAAGTGAGGCTGTCGGCATGTCTTCTTGCACAGAGGTGCATGTGAAGCATTAGGATACAGCTGGCAAAACTGTATGATGCTTATCTAAGAACTCATGTCCCAAATTAGTAAAGATTAGCTATTTTGCAATTATTGAAACATATGCTCTGCTTATTTAGGGGAACTATTGCAATAGCTTTTAGACAATATCAACATATGTTTGATTTTGTAAAAATAGATGAATGTGTCTAAAAGTGTTCAAAGATATGCCACATTTTTATATAATGTTTTAGTTACTGTACACTGTATATACATATTACACTAATTTTTCTCTACATTTTCATTTTTAGCAACATTTGTTTATTTTACAGAATATATATATATATAATCATATATACGGAATTTTCTTTCTTTCCTTCTTTCTTTCTTTCATTATTTTTTTATGATTACACTCCAGATTTATTCCTCTCCCGGTCCACCCCCTGTACTGTTCCAAATTCCATACCTCCTTCCATCCTCCCCTTCACCCATCTCACCAGAATGTCCCTACCCCACTCAACCCACAGGACCTGTAAACTCCTTGGAGCTTCCGGTCACTTGAGGATTTAGGTGCATCTTCTCTGACTGAACCCAGACCTGGGAGTCCTCTGCTATATATGTGTCGGGGGCCTCACATAAGCTGGTATATGCTACCTGGTTGGTGATTCAGTGCCTGAGAGATCTCCGGGGTCCAGATTTATTGAGACTGCTGGTCCTCCTGTAGGATCACTCTCCGTGTCAGTTTCTTTCAGCTTTTCTCTAATTCAACCACAGGGTTCAACTCAAAATTTTTCATTGCTTTACATATTGGGATCAGATATGTAGCTCATGATACATTCTTTTTAAGTTGCCAAAATTAATTCTTACTTTCTTCTTTTCATATTGGTTATTTATTTACATTTCAGATATTATCCCCCTTACCAGATTCCCCTCCACAAATCCTCACCCCTAACTCTATCACGGTGCTCCCCTACCTGCCCACCACTCCTTCCTCAGAGACATATTCTTCCCCTATGCTGGGTGTTTGAGCCTCTATGGGACAAGGGCGATTCCCTCCCACTGATACCAGATAAGGCCATCCTCTTCTACATATCCAGATAAAGCCATGGGTCTCCACATGTGTACTCGTAGTTGATGGTTTAGTCCCTGGGAGCTTTCAGGTATCTCGTTGGTTGACATTGTTGTTCTTCCTATGGGGTTGAAATACCCTTCAGCTCCTTCAGTCCTTGCCAACTCCTCCATTGGGGTCCATATGCTCAGTCAGATGTTTGGTTGTATGCATCCACAAATGTATTGGTCAGGCTCTGGTGGATCATCTCAGGGGACAGCTAAACCAGGCTCCTGTCTTTAAGCACTTCTTGGCATTAGTGA